>NC_057404.1:13120894-13341874 GCF_019320065.1 Cervus canadensis | reverse complement strand
CAACTCCTGCTTTCTTTTGGTCTCCGTTTGCATGAGATATTTTTTTCCAGCCCTTCACTTTTAGTCTGTATGTGTCTCTTGTTTTGAGGTGGGTCTCTTGTAGACAGTATATATAGGGGTCTTGTTTTTGTATCCATTCAGCCAATCTTTGTCTTTTGGTTGGGGCATTCAACCCATTTACATTTAGGGTAATTATTGATAGGTGCGGTCCCGTTGCCATTTACTTTGTTGTTTTGGGTTCACGTTTATACAACCTTTCTGAATTTCCTGTCTAGAGAAGATCCTTTAGCATTTGTTGAAGAGCTGGTTTGGTGGTGCTGAATTCTCTCAGCTTTTGCTTGTCTGTAAAGCTTTTGAATTCTCCTTCATATCTGAATGAGATCCTTGCTGGGTACAGTAATCTAGGTTGTAGGTTATTCTCTTTCATTACTTTCAGTAGTCTCCCATTCCCTTTCTGGCCTGGAGATTTCTATTGATAGATCAGGCGATTATCCTTAGGGAATCCTTTGTGTGTTATTTGTTGTTCTCCCTGCTGCTTTTAATATTTGTTCTTTGTTTGATCTTTTTGGTTAAGAGTGATTTTAATAGTGTGTCCTTGGTGTTTCGCCTAGGGTTTATCCTGTTTGGGACTCTCTGGGTTTCTTGGACTTGGGTGGCTATTTCCTTCCTCATTTTAGGGAAGTTTTCAGCTATTATCTCCTCGAGTATTTTCTCATGGCCTTTCTTTTTGTCTTCTTCTTCTGGGACTCCTATGATTCGAATTTTGGGGCATTTCACATTGTCCCAGAGGTCCCTGAGGTTGTCCTCATTTCTTTTGATCCTTTTTTCTTTGTTCCTCTCTGCTTCATTTATTTCCACCATTTTATCTTCTACCTCACTTATCCTATCTTCTGTCTCTGTTATTCTACTCTTGGTTCCCTCCAGAGTGTTTTTGATCTCATTCATTGCATTATTCATTTTTAATTGACTCTTTTTTATTTCTTCTAGGTCTTTATTAGACATTTCTTGCATCTTTTTAATCTTTGTCTCCAGGCTATTTATCTGTAACTCCACTTTGTTTTCAAGATTTTGGATCATTTTTATTATCATTATTCTAAATTCTTTTTCAGGTAGATTCCCTATCTCCTCCTCTTTTGTTTGACTTGGTGGGCATTTTTCATGTTCCTTTACCTGTTTGGTGTTTCTTTGCCTTTTCATCTTGTTTAGACTGCTGTGTCTGGAGTGGGTTTTCTGTATTCTGGAGGTCTGTGGTTCCTTTTTATTGTGGAGGTTTTACCCAGTGGGTGGGGTTAGACAATTGGCTTATCAAGGTTTCCTGGTTAGGGAAGCTTGCGTCTGTGTTCTGGTGCGTGGAACTTGATTTCTTCTCTTTGGAGAGCAATGGAGTGCCCAGTAATGAGTTTTGAGATGGGTCTATGTGTTAGGTGTGACCTTGGGCAGCCTGTATGTTGACGTTCAGGGCTATGTTCCTACGTTGCTGGAGAATTTGCATGGTATGTCTTGCTCTAAAACTTATTGGCTCTTGGGTGGTGGTTGGTTTCAGTGTAGGTATGGAGGCTTTTGGACGGTCACTTATTACTTAAAGTTCCATGTAGTCAGGAGTTTTCTGGTGTTTTCAGGTTTTGGGCTTAAGTCTCCTGCCTCTGGATTTCAGTTTTATTCTTCCTGTAGTCTCAGGACTTCTCCAACTATACAACACTGATAATAAAACTTCTAGGTTAATGGCAAAAAGATTCTCCCCCGTTAGGGACACCCAGAGAGGTTCACAGAGTTACATGAAGACGAGGAGAGGGAGGAGGGAGATAGAGATGAGCAGGAGGAGAAAAAGGGGGACTCAAGAGGAGAGAGACAGATCTACACAGTTATCTGTTCCCAAAGTGTTCTCCGTAGCCCAGACACCCACAAAGATTCACAGAATTGGATTGGGAAGAGAAGGGGAAAGGAGGAAATAGAGGTGTTCTGAGGTAGAAAACAGAGAGTCAAGATTGGGAGAGAATAATCAACACACTCCTGAATAAAAATGGGAACTGAATATTGGATTCTTAAATGTTCACAATTTATATCATATACTGAAAAACAAAAATTAAAAATCTAGAGTAGAGGTTAGACTCTTAAAAATACTATATTAAAAACAAAAACCAAAACACACAAAAAAAATTTTAGAAATATATATGAAGTTAGGTTTAAAAATAGGGCTTCTCTTTTTTTTTTTTTGGTAAGGTTATAGTGTATTGAAAATGAAAATTAAGGAGTAGTAGAGGAGTACTAGAGGACTTTAAAAGAAATAAGAGAAAAAGAAAAATAGAAAATAGAAGAGAAAAAGGAAAAAAAAAAGAAGAAAAAAAATTTTTTTCCCTAATTAAAAAAATCATAAAAAATCTATGAAAATGAAAGTTAAGGAGTAATGGGGGAGTAATAGGGAATTTTAAAGGAAAATAAAAGAGAAAAAATAAAAAAAAAATTTTTTTTTCCTACTTAAAAAAAAAAAAAGTAAAAATATATCTAGGAATTTCTCTGGAGCTGTTGTGGTCAGTGTGGGTTTGGCTCAGTTTCAGATAGCTCCTCGTTCCAGCTTACACTTCTCGATATCTACAGGCCCCTTCCCGTGTAGTCGTGTTTTCTACAGGGATTTTAATCTGTTGCACTGGTCCCTTCTGAAGTGGTTCCCTTTGTTTATTTGGCTTCTGTTTGCCGGTCTCTTCAGAGCCTCATTTCCGCCCTGACACAGGCAGGCGGAGGTGGACTCTTATTCAGGTGGGTAGTTCCGTCGCTCTGCGGGGAGGGGCTGGCGCTGTGGGGAGGGGCTGGCGCCGCGGGGAGGGGCCGGCGCCGCGGGGAGGGGCTGACGCTGCTTTCTCCGTCTGCGCTGCTCAGGCTCCCGGCTGTTCTATATGGAGCGTGCCCTGCGCTGGGCACGGTTCCTGCCCTCGGGTGTTCCACAAAAGCGCAGAACAAAAAGCTGCGCCTGCTCTTTGTGCCTTCCCCGGCAGAGCAGTCCAGGCAGCCAGGGGCTTGACGGGCGCACTCTCCCCAGGTGCGGCGCACCCACTCCCTTCCGCGGTCCCAGTCTCAGTTTCCGCCCGCGCCCGTGCGCCTTCTGCCCTCCGCGTCCCCAGCCCCAGTCCCCACCTGTGCCGTTCGGGTGCCTGCACCCTGTGTCTCGCTGCGACCCTCCCGGCGGATGTCGACCATCCAGAATCTCAGGAGGTCTCTGATTAGAAACTGGAGGCCTGTTTGCAGTGCGGTAGGGGATGCGGTCCTTGGGGCCGAGCCTGCCCCTTTCCCCTCCCCCCTGCCTCCTGCCTCCAGCGGGGCTGGGCCGGTCCGCAGCCTGCGAGCTCTTCTCTGGACTTGCTCGGTCCCTTTGTTCTGCGAACGGCCGGCAGTGTGTTCAGGCCGGTTAATTTTCTCTCTCTCTTTTGCTCTCCCACAGTTCAAGTTGGCAACTCACAAAAGCTCCCTCCGATTGTCCTCAGGGCACTCAGGCCCGGACCCTACCCCAAGCAATGCCGCCCACTCCTCTCCATTCTGCCCCCACTTGCTGGTGGCAGATGCAGGTGTCTGGGGTACTTTTCTGCTGGGAGTTGCTTTTTGGCTCGTAATATGTGGGTTTTATTTATTGTTTCCCTCCCAGTCAGGTTGCCCTCCTAGATTCAAACACTTCCCCCAGGCCCGCCAGTGCGAGGGTTTCCCGGTGTCTGGAAACGTCCTCTAATAAGACTCCCTTCCCAGGATGGATCTCCGTCCTTAGCTCTTTTGTCTCACTTTTTATCTTTCATATTTTGTCCTACCTCCTTTTGAAGACAATGGGCTGCTTTTCTGGGTGCCTGATGACCTCAGCTAGCGATCGGAAGTTGTTTTGTGAAGTTTGCTCTGCGTTCAGTTATTCTTTTGATGAATTTGTAGGAGAGAAAGTGGTCTCCCCATCCTACTCCTCCACCATCTTGGCTCCTCCTCTAATTAGTTTTTAAATTTGTAGCTTATTTTAGTGGATTTTCTGACAGGAAATTTTTAGACTTGTAGCAAAAATAAGAAACTGGAATAATAGCATTTTAACGTTTGGTTAAGATAATCTGAATTCTGATAACTCATTAAGCATAGAGAATTCTAGGTGTTGACAGAATTCTAAAGGGGTAACGATTTGGCAGATAGAGTGAACTAAGAGTATCAATATCAGGGTTCTGCGAAACATAAAAACAGGGGAAATGACTCAAAACAGAAATCCAGAAGATTTTAAATAGTTCTCAATCCTGACTACATACAAATCATACTACATTCAGTCATGTATATGCATAGATATATATATAGATAGATAGATATATACATAAATACACGTTTTCCCCCACAACTAATCTAAGAATAAGGTTTGCAATTCCTGTCATCAAAAATTTTTATCGTCCTTAGATTTCAAGGTTCGTATCTGAGAACCTGAAGTTGGAGTTGTATGGCAATTCTTGTGCCTGACTGCCATGAATAGTTTGCAGTGTTGGTAGAATTTAGTACAAGACTTGTCTTCATCACTATGTACTAAGTAAAAGGGTTGTAGTAAAAAGGTTGTGGTAGCAGGTACATAAAGCACCATCTATATCTAATCAACAGATGCTATTGATAGTTTTCAACATAACTTGATTAAGGTTGAATAGCAAAATTAGCTTTTGCCAGTTCACAAGAAAATAATAAAGGAAAAAATAGAGATAAGACATAATTGACTACATCTCTATGAAGCTTTTGAAACTCAAAATAGACATAAGGAAGAGTTACATAAAAGTCTGTACCATCAGTGTAAGGGGCAATTTAGTCCATGGATAGTAATGAGGCAAGATGGGAAAAGTATGGGGTTATGATGTGTAGACTAACAATATTAAATATTTAGGTTAAAAAAAGTATGAATCTCTTAGGAATTTTAAGGAATGGCAGTCAAAATATAGAGAAAAGACCAGGACAGTAGTGTAAAACTAGTGTAAAAATTAGTTTTTACTCTAGTCAAAAACTTTGACTAGTGTAAAAACTAGTCAAAGAATAAAAGTTTCTGAAAAAACTTGTTTAGAAGAGAGTTACCTTTATGAAATGGTGCTGAGCAATCAAGTATTATGAAGGATGAGAGATATAATTTGAAACAGTGACCTTAGTGAAATGAAATGTGATGGGATGGTATTGGTTTCAGATAGTGATTGCAAATGAGTAAAGTTTTCCTTCATAACTCAGTCAGTAAAGAATTTGCTTGCAATGTAGGAGACCCAGGTTCGATTCCTAGGTCAGAAAGATCCCCTGGAGAAAGAAATGGCAACCCACTCCAGTATTCTTGCCTGGAGAATCCCATGGACAGAGGAGCCTGGCAGACTACAGTCCATGGGGTCTGACATGAGTCAGACATGACTTAGCGACTTAACCACAACCAAGAGTTACATTAGCAGAGGCACATCTAGATAACTATTTAGAGAGGTTTGCTCTCAAGAGAAAGAGAATAGTTGATGTTGAAAGTGTGATATAGAATCTGGGGGATTATTTCCTTTTAAGTTCCTTTGTTTGCTGTTAATGTTATTTAAGAGGACAAATTTGAATAAAGTAAGAATGTATGTATGATAAGAATGTATGTATGACAGAATGTTTAAATATGCAAGAAAAAAGACAACATATTGGAAAGGAGGGTATGGGGCCAACATGGATGGGCTGAACTTGGTTAGAAAATGGGAGAGATGCTTTTTAATTGCCTGGTAGCTCAACTTAGGTAAAAAGTACTTCTTCTGTTGGCTTCTCAAGAATGAATTACAAATAGTCTTATTGGCTTGTCAGGAAATTAGTGACTCTTTGTATCCTGAGGTTCTGACTTTCATTCTCCCCAGGGAAGGATTCATAAATGTAGGTTCCCAAGGATCCAGGCGTATGGAGCTAACAGACTAGAGAGGTTTGTTCCTTGGGTTTGGAGTAAGTGGGGTAAGGTACTGAAAAATGGTTAACCACTGGATATTACAGCTGAAATATAGTTTCATGAAACACAGAGCCATTCTTTCAAGTGCAACTAGCACCCTGGAGGTGAAAAGACTTGGATATCTGGTTGGCTATATCGGTGTCTGTGGAAGCCAGTTAATAAGCTTTTTGATATTGGGAGTCAGCACACTATCAGTTACTGTGACTGACCTGACTCAAGGGGAATGAGTTACTGGAAGAACCACCCACCTTCACCTGATTACTCCAGCCTGGCTAAAAAGCCTATTTGGAAGCAACCACAAGAGTTACATGACTAGAGAATTCTTTCCTAATTATACAGAATTGCTTTAACCCCTGCATCCTGTTGAAAAAGAGCAGAACCCTAAGGTCCTTGCCCCCTCCCCTGCACTCACCGTGTCCTTCTCCTGCCTTTTTTCTGTGGAAAACTTTAGCCAAAGAATAAGTTCAACCAGAAAAATGAGAATATGCAGAAACAAAGGACAACAGTCAAAGGAGTCCAAATACTAATAAGCTAGTGATTAAGCATAGTCAAGGATCTTTAGCTCCTTCTCAAGGACTGTAGATAGTATTCTGAGTCATAGCCTTTGAGCTGTATTGTAGGTACTGAAACCTCCATCAGATGGAGAAGTTAACTACACAATGACCAGACTATAATCATGACATATGCTGCCACAGTTCCAAGAATTGGCCTCAAGGAAATGGAAACAAGTTGACCCTGGAACGGAAGATTAACTGTACTTAAAGCAATCAAGATGATGCTGATCACACTGCTATATTTAAAATGGATAACCAATAAAGACCGACTGCATAGCACAGGGAATTCTGCTCAATGTTATGTGGTAGCCTGGGTGGGAGAGGAGTATGAGGGGCAATGGATATATGTGCATATATGACTGAGCCCCTTTACTGCCCACCTGAAACTATCACAACATTATTAATAGGCTATACTCCAATACAAAATAAAAAGCTTAACTTAAAAAAAAAATGATGCTGATCAGTCCATTTCAAGATTTCAAGATGACTGTCAGAACTGACTGCACAGTTTCTGCATGTAGCCCCCTCCCTCTGTCTATAAAAGCTCTTCCCCACTGACTTATCAGTAGGAAGAGTTGGCCTTTGGACAGGTGTCTGCCCTCCCTCCAACCCCCAATCCCCATTTTCTGGCATCGTAAGTAAAGCAAAGTTCCCTTTCCACCAACCTGGCCTCTTTCATGGCTTTTGAGTGGCTAGCAGCTACCCCCTGTTTTATTTAATGCTGTCACAGCAAAGTGAAGAATCCAAAAGAAATACTATTAGAGTATATGCTTGTTGCAGTACCTTTTAGAATCCTAAGGGTCAAATTGGTTTTGATTTGGAAAATACAAACTGTGACATTTCTTATACTTTAAGTGTCATGGAATAATTCATACCATGAACAAAATATGTCTGTAGCACTTTCTTACTAGGAGATTTACAGCTTTAGGTGGGGACAGGGAGGATGGAAAAAGCAAATAAAGTTTAATTTATTAACAAAATCTAGACATGTTCTTAAAATTCTTCCAAGCATAGTTGGCCAGCAAGTCATATGTGATGAAAACTATCTATGCCTATGTTTATGGTGTATTATTTTTTAAAAATGTTAAAAAAATATTATATTTCAACCCCAAAGTAACATTTCATTAGTTTAAACATGTTGTATTAGTCAGGGTTCTCCAGAGAAGGAGAACTAACAGGAGGCACACAGATGGATAACAGATATATAGATATCGCCTATGTTTCACATATTTCAAGAATATCCAATATAGCCTATATATCTTAGAGCTTTATTATAAGAAACTGGCTCATATGACATGTAGGCTGAGATGTCCCAAGATCTGTAGTGAGTAAATTGGAGACCTGGGAGAGACAATGTTTTCAGTCCAAGTCCTGAGAACCAGGGGAGCTGATGGTATAAATTACAGTCCGAAGGCTGATGGATTCAATACTCAAGATGAGTCAACATTTCAGTTTGACTCTGAAGATCAGAAGAGACAAATATCCTAGTTCAAATCCATCAAAGAGGAAGAGTTCCCTTTCAGGCTTTTTTGTTCTATTTAGGTCTTCAATTGATTGGATGAGGCCAGCCATATCAAGGAAGGCAATTTACTTTTCTGAGTCTACTATTCAAATGTTAATCTCATCTATAAAAACCCTCACAGACATATACTCAGAACAGTGTTTGGCCAAATATCTGGGCACCCAAGTGGCTCAGCCAAGCTGACATATAAAATTTACTAACACATAGATTTATTGAATTTTATACATGAATGCAGAATCTTTCTCTCAATCTCTTTCTCTCTCCCTCTTTACATTTTTATGAAAATGACTTTGTTGGTGATTAAGTAATTGTTTTTTGCTTGTTTTTAATATCAGAAAGAGTTATAGCTAAATCTAACTACATTAAAAGTATGCTTTGCAAGAGACTCATAAAGACACAAACTTTAGAAGTTTACTTTGATGGAGAACATAGAAATTTGAAAGAACAGCCCATTATTTGTATTATCGTTATCTGGCAAAGTATTATTTGATCAATAAATAATAATAACTCACATTTATTAGAAAAGAAGCAAAAATATGCTAACTGCCTTCTATGTTGGCTAGAGTATCACAGAATGTGATATTTTCAGCTGACAAAAACACCAGAATGTTAGCTTGGAAGTCACCAGGAAACAGTAACTCACTTCATATCTGAAAACTCACTTTCATATCTGAAAGTTTAATAATGTTTCTGTTTGTGAAGGGATACTAACCTGAATAGAATGGAAGATCAACATACTGTATTAAAATTTAGTTATTCTCAGGAAACTGGTATCAATTTACTAATCTCTGTATTTCTCACAGCCTTATGAATATCTGAGGACAATTTTTTCTATCTTGAAGCCCAAGTTGTATCAATTAGGCATTTATTTTGCATGGCTATCATATTTCTGTGGAAAGCTTTCCTCAGGAAGTCTGGACTCTGCTAATTTTAAGTTGGTTGACAGAGATATATTTTATTATCTGTATGTTTCTAGGGAATGATCACCAAACAAAGCACTCTGGCTATGATGTAGATAGGCAGAATTTGGGAACAATATTTTCCGACCTCAAATGCCTGCACATGTTTCTATCACATGAGGTTTCTAACAAAGTTATGTGTTTCTGAATGCAGAAACACAATCCATGGACTATCCATACAAACACTTTAGTCATTGACAAAGGCTGAAAACAAGTGGATATCTAGTGGAAGACAGTGGAAGATATAGAAAGAATATTTAATGAGGAAATTCATGAATGGGGAAAATGGACAACTATTTTTCCTAAAATGAATGAGTTAGTGAGTGTACCTTGGGGAAAATTAGATGCTTTTATTTAACAGCTTATTGGAACTTGATTTGTCTCTTTTGCGACAGTAAAATGGCCATCTTTTTATTCCTTATATTGGTCTCATTGGGTTTCCATGGTGGTTCATTGGTGAAGAATCTACCTGCCAGTGTAGGAGATGTCAGGATCGATTCCTACTCCAGAAGATTTCATGGAGAAAGAAATAACACGTCACTCCAGTATTCTTGCCTGAGAAATCCCACAGACAGAGGAGCCTGGTGAGCTATAGTCTATAGGGTCACAAAAGAGTCACACATGACTTAGTGACTAAAAATACAACAACTGATCTCATTAGTAAACTGACATATGAAACTGCCTAGATACTTGGTGCGGGCATTACAGGTAGCTCTTCAATATACCATTGCATTTTAAAATGATTTTTTCAAGGGAATGAATTTTAAGAAAGCTTTGAAATGCTGACTTATGCTTTGAAGTCCATAATTTATATACAATAATATTTCCTTAGATGCAGGAATTAGAAATTTTAAGATCTTAAGAGCATGATGATGCAGTCTAAAATATTCAAAGTGAAAATCAGTCACTCAGTCATGTCTGACTCTTTGCAACTCATAACTGAATTTCCAATTTGGAAACTATCTCCCAATATATAGTAAAAATAAAGGACCTAAAATGAGCTCCTCTGATAACAATGAAGCTTATCAAATACTCAATCTTTTGTCTAAGCATTTATTGAGATGTTTTATAGCTTTAACACTGTAATCAATCCTTTAGCATAAAAACAATAGAAAACATAGTCCTTAATTTCAGAAAGCATGGAATTTATTTGTGCAGACCATAAAGACTACAAAAAATCTATAATGCATGCTAAATATTAGCTGACTCATGGTGTTTTAGAAATAATAGCATTGATATTATTTAGTGATGCAATGGTAATAAATCTGAAATTAAAAGAGCATTTCACTGCTTAAACTGAAAACATTCAAATATTTTTGTTCCCCAAAAAAGTTGCTGTTTTCTCCAAAATTTAAAATGTCTCATTGATCTTTCAATTTAACAAATGATTAAAAAAACATGAATATTTATTATTTCAACACATGCTAAAATATATTTTTAAAATTTCAAATTTATTCTTGATGTATTTCTTATTAAACTATACATTATATTTAGCATAATACAGTATAATTTTATCATACCAATAGTTAATATTACATATAGTGATTGTACATTAGAAGCATTCTAAGTAAAATTAGGATAAAGAATTGCTAAGGTCATCACTATGATTTAAATGTATTCTTTCTAAATTGTAAAATATAACAGGAAACAAAGTAAGAAGAAGTATTAGAGAAGGAAATGTCCTTTTTGAAAGATCAAACATTTTTGCCTTCCTAGAAAACACAATGCAATAATCTATGAAAGATATTAGAATTAAAGGAATTCATTAAGCACAGTTAAAAAATAAATATACATAGGTTAGCAGGTATCCCATTATTTTATCTATTGCTGCATAAAAAGTTGTCCCCGAATCTAGCAGTTGAAGACAACAAACATTTACTATCTTACAGTTTCTGAGAGTCAGAAATACGGAAGCTGCTTAGCTGGGCGATTCTGGCTCACAGTCTCTCAAGAGGTTGCAGTCAAGCTGTCAGCTGGTCTGCAGCCAACTCCAGACTGAACTAGGGTTGACATGTATGTTTCTAAGCTCACATGATATAGTTGTTGGTAGGGCTCAGTTCCTCACAAACTGTTTGAGAAAGATACATAGAGAGGCATAAAGCCCAAAGGGGAAGCCCCAGTCCAGATCAATCTCAGAACTGACATGCCATAACTTCTGCCATATATCATTAGTCATCCAGATCAACCCTAGTGCAATACAGTAGAAGTCTATGTGTCAATTCTGGGAGTTACGGGTCACTGTTAGACATTTTAGAGGCTGCATAGACAGTAGTTGGAAAATATGATCACACACACATTCACAAAATGCAGGGTATAAACAAAGTACATATACAGATCTTCCTCAGCTTATAACGGGCTTACATCCTTTTAAACCCATCATGTTAAAAATATCATGAGTTTCAATGCATTTAATATGCCTAAATTACCGAACAATGTAGCTTAGCCTAGTTCACTTTAACCTGCTCAGCGCACTTACATCAGGCTAAGTGGGACAAAACCATCTACACAAAGTCTATTTTATAATAAAGTACTGGATATCTCATGTGATATATTGAATGCTATTCTGAAAGTGAAAAACAGAATGTTTGTGTGGGGACAGAACGGTTGTAAGTGTGTTCACTTTTACGCGACTTGACTCCAGTCATGGCTCTCTGCTGCCACCCACAATCACTAGAGAGGATGGTCCTGAAATCACCAGCCCCAGGAAAAGATCAAAATTCAAAGTACAGTTAATACTGAATGCATATTGCTTTTGCACCATCCTAAAGTTAAAAATCATAAGTTAAACCACTGAAAGTTTAGGACCATCTGAATGTATGTATGAAAGGTGTATTTATTATGGGCTTCCCAGGTGGCGCTAGTGGTAAAGAATCAGTCTGCCAATGCAAGAGATGCAGCTTTGATCCCTGAATTGGGAAGATCCTTTGGAGAAGGGAATGGCAACCCACTCCAGCATTCTTGCCTGGAAAATCCTATATACAGAGCAACCTGGAGAGCTAAAGTCCATGGGGTTTCAAATAGTTCGACATGACTGAGCAATTGACCACCCCTGATGTACCTGCATTCTCTAATGCAATAGCCACTGGCCACATTGACTATTTTGTCCTTGGTTTCACTCACTACCTTTAAAGTGCCAAGAAGCCACATGTGACTACTAGCTACCAAATTGACCAGCACAGAGATACTGAATATTTCATTCATCATAAAAAGGTAACTTACATCATGATCATGAGGAATAAAGAGAAAACACTTCAAAATACAAAAAGGTCTGTGATGACCCAGAGAGGTGGGATGAGGGAGGCTGGGAGGGAAGCTCAAGAGTGAGTGGATATATGTATACTTATAGCTGATTCATGTTGTTGTACACCAGAAACTAATGTAACATTGTAAAGCAATTATACTCCAATTAAAAAATAAATTAACAGAATAACAATTGATGCAAGATTTAAAAAACACTTTTGCGTAATTATATCATGTAGATAAAAAGAAACCAAGAAAAAGTGAGTTGTGCTCACTTTTTGTTTAATAGAATAGAGCTCAGATGCCAGAAGAGCTCTAGGGAAAAAAAATGAAAAGAAAGCTAACTTGGATAGGCAGGTTTTAAATTTAAACAGGCAATAAACACTCATTTGACAATATCATTCAATATCCAAATGCAAATTTAAACTTCAGTTGCTAAATATCTAGTTATTATACAAAATAAGTATCTAAATAATGGAGGGTTTTTATTTTTTATTACTCCTCTTTGAATTACTATATTACTTATACACATAAAATACGAATTTTGTATTCAAAATGTTAGACCATGATGCTGTTTTGGAGCATTTCATCCCATCAATAACAATTTTTCTATAGCATCATTTAATGTAATGTACTGCCCATTGGTGATCAAAAGACATTACTGACTTCACTGACAGAATAACACATTACCAATGTGTCCTTATGTCACAATTACCCTTATGTTTTTGTCAAGGTCAGTGTCTACCTAAACAGTTATTTTAATACCATTAAAATTCAGTGATACAAAACAACCTTACTTGTTACTATGTAAGAATTTTTATTTATTTTATTTTTGGCCATGCAGCTTGCAGTATCTCAGTTCCCCAGACCACAGGAGTGAAAGCCCAGAATCCTAACCACTATACTATCAAGGAATTCTGAAGAATTTTCAAATTGACTATTTTCAACTTCAGTTTCTTTGAAATTGGTTAAAAAGAAAATACAAAACAAAGTAGTGATCCTGATGCTGTGTATGCCCAAGGAGACTACACCTGATGGCAGTTAGACTAATACTCTGAAAAATGCACCCTTACTTTTCTTTCCTAAGCCAGACTGCATTTTCTAGATGCACCAATTCTTCAATTACAACTTGATGCGTTTTGATATGAAGTAAAACACCCCACACATTTCATTTATTGCTGTGTGTGAAGTTTTTGAAAACCCTTAGCAATGGAGAAGAAACATGGCCAACTGGAAAGAGGTAGGATAAGCTTTAAGACTGAGTGCCTACAACTTTCCAAGTGGCTAGAAACATGGCCCCTTTATGCAGTAAGTGAAATCTAACAAACTAGCCCAGAGCTACTTTGAGGTGCTTGAATTCAACACTTATATTTGGGCTGATGCTGAAGCTGAAACTCCAATACTTTGGCCACCTTGAGAAGGACTGACTCATTGGAAAAACCCTGATGCTGGGAAAGATTGAAGGCAGGAGGAGAAAGGGACAACAGAGGATAAGATGCTTGGATATCATCACCGACTTGATGGACATGAGTTTGAGCAAGCTCTGGGAGTTGGTGATGGACAGGGAAGCCTGGTGTGCTGCAGCCCACGGGGTCGCAAAGAGTCAGACAGGACTGAGCAACTGAGCTGAACAGAAAGCACTTAGCAATGTTTGTTGTAATATAATCTGATATAAAATATTTAATTCCCTCTGGATAATCAAACTTCCTGTATTTCAAACCTCAGGAAAGCAGAAGGGAGCTGGGGGGTGGGGGAGAGACAAGGATATAGAGAGGCTACTCTACACAGTAGCATCTACACAGCATTCAAGGAGCCCAGCACCTCACCCTGAACTCTCCTGGGCTCTGTTCTCCAGGAGACATTTACAGCTTCTCTACCCCTCTTCACCTAACCCCAAGTCCTGGGAGAAATGCAGGCAGCAGTGAGATGGTGGAGACCCAGATACACTTGACAGAAATACTGGGAGTGGTTCTGAGGCCAGCTAATTTCCCAAAATTGTAACTTTAGCAAAACTGCATTGTTGGTGTTTAGAAAAAGACTTTTTAAAGAATTTAACATGTAAAAGAAAAAAAGAAGTTTGTGCCCTCAGAACTATTTTTGAAATATTGTTGCATTAGGCCATGTGATCTTGAGCAACATAATACACAGGAGTCTTTTGTTGCCTTTTCTATTAAAAAAAAACTGATATTAATAGTCACCCATTTTAAAAAAGAAATTACAATTCACATATATATAATGACTACTGAATAGCTGACATCAGTAATCTGAATTGTTTGTGTATGTATTTTAAATATTATTTCTAAACATGGGTGAAACACTGCTGAAAGGAATATTAAGCCTCAGCAATCTTTTTTTTTTTTTTAATTTTTTTATTTTTTTATTTTTTTGTCATACATTGATATGAATCAGCCATAGGTTTACACGTATTCCCCATCCCAATCCCCCCTCCCACCTCCCTCTCCACCCGATTCCTCTGGGTCTTCCCAGTGTACCAGGCCCGAGCACTTGTCTCATGCATCCCACCTGGGCTGGTGATCTGTTTCACCATAGATAGTATACATGCTGTTCTTTTGAAATATCCCACCCTCACATTCTCCCACAGAGTTCAAAAGTCTGTTCTGTATTTCTGTGTCTCTTTTTCTGTTTTGCATATAGGGTTATCGTTACCATCTTTCTAAATTCCATATATATGTGTTAGTATGCTGTAATGTTCTTTATCTTTCTGGCTTACTTCACTCTGTATAAGGGGCTCCAGTTTCACCCATCTCATTAGGACTGATTCAAATGAATTCTTTTTAACGGCTGAGTAATATTCCATGGTGTATATGTACCACAGCTTCCTTATCCATTCATCTGCTGATGGGCATCTAGGTTGCTTCCATGTCCTGGCTATTATAAACAGTGCTGCGATGAACATTGGGGTGCACGTGTCTCTTTCAGATCTGGTTTCCTCAGTGTGTATGCCCAGAAGTGGGATTGCTGGGTCATATGGCAGTTCTATTTCCAGTTTTTTAAGAAATCTCCACACTGTTCTCCATAGCGGCTGTACTAGTTTGCATTCCCACCAACAGTGTAAGAGGGTTCCCTTTTCTCCACACCCTCTCCAGCAATCTTTATGTAATTGATCACATTTGCTGTAGACAAAGAGACATCTAGATAAGCAGAGATGAGAAAAGGACTGCTGATAATGCCAGTATATGCCTTCACTCATAGAAATCAAGGAGTCCTGGGTAAATCTGATGAGAATTTGTGAGAAATCTGACTTTTTAAAAATAAGAACCTGAAGGTGATTAAATCTAGGGTATATAATCCTTAAGATTTGGTCTCTGATTCCTGTTCTATTATTCATAATTTGTGATTTTTCCAAATTCATTCTTTCTAAGCTTTACTTTTTTAACCTTTACAATGAGGAAAATATTCCTACTTGACTTACAGGATTATTGTGAAAACTACAAATAAAATAATTGTGTATTATTCCTAACTGAATCTCTTGCTCATATTAAGTAACTGATTAACTATTATGAAGATTATTATTTCATCAGAGTAATTTCCATACCAAATCTTAACCTTGAGAAAGGTCTGTGGTCTGAGATCAGGCAAATTACCTTCAGAACACACTTGAAAAACCGATGTTTCAAACTTTGGCCTTTAATGATAGATCCACCCACATTCTTTGACAGTTACTACTGGAAATTGCTGTATTGTCATTATTTTTTATATTAACACATTTCAGTGTTCATTTTAATTTTGTTCTTTAACCTCAAGTTGTCTCAAATATGAATGGAACATATGTTATTTAAAGCACATGGAATAAATTAATTGTTAAAATACATAAACCATACTTTCAAGTTGAAAAGATCTTCAGTTTTTCTGATATAAATAATCCTAGAAACTATGTTTTGCCTCTAGCTTTTGCTAGATTTTCAGGAGTTTGAGATTTTGTCTTTTAAATAAAAGTCATGTTTTTGCCATGGCAGTGGCTTTTAACAATGAAAAGTCACTTTTATTGCAGTAGGAAATTACTAAAGAGAAACAGTCCATACCTGGCAGTTGAGAAGATAAACAATGCCTTGTTCCAGGAAGTAAAGTTTCTTTATGTCAGTTGATATAATAGATTCCAACAGACTTAACTAAGACTTAGAGTCTATGTGGGAACATAGGTGGGGAAAACATTACTATTCCAGTTTTATTTCAAGCCTATATATAATGTTGCTTATCAGAAAGTTCATAGGTCATTTTAATTACAAATAATGATTGAATACTACCATGGGAGGCAGAAAAGTATAATAGACAAGAATACCAATTTTGGAATACCTCCCTGAGGTACTAGCTTTATACTTGGTAAGATGTCATGTCCTGTTACCTATCGCTTTTCTCTACTGTGAAATAGGAAAAATATCAACTTATCCAAGTAACTGTAGGATTAAATAAGATGGTGCATGTACAATGTCTGGTACAGACAGCACAGAAATGATTCTCCTCTCTGCATCATGCTGCCATTAGTATCATTATTATTATTTTTACATTGCTTTGGTGCTATAGACAAAAATATTAGACAACTGTTCAATCCGAATATTACTTTATTAAAACACCCTTGGCTTCCCTCATAGCTCACTTGATAAAGAATCCGCCTGTGACTGCAGTGTTGGGGTCCTTTAATGGACCCGAACCTGGTGGTACGGAGTCGACGATAAGAAAGTAAAAGAGAGAGAGAGAGACAAAAAAAGACCCGGGGACCTAAGCTCTGATGCAGCAAAGGTGTTTTAATGATTTTTCTATGAGTATATATAGGCTGTGGTACAAGAAACTTCTTTCGGGAATGATAGAGATCAGAAAACCAAATGTACAGCAACCGTTACCAAGGGAGCAAGGGGTAATGTTAGTCACAAGATCAGGAGACAATCCATATCTCAAGAAAGGGGAGCAAGACTAAGCAGTTTTGTCCTAAAGAGAATGTTTACTAAAGGAGACCCAAGCCTGCCTCACACAATGACCTCAGTCCCTGGGAGCAGCGTGCTGTTCCACTTGAAGAGGGACAAAGGACTCATGAGAGACAGCACGGAGGAATCCTCCCGTCAAACATTCCCTGACAACGCAGGAGACCCTGGTTTGATTCTTGGGTTGGGAAGATCTGCTGGAGAAGGGATAGGCTACCCACTCCAGTATTCTTTGGCTTCCTTTGCGGCTCAGCTGGTAAAAAATCTACCTGCAATGCGGGAGACCTGGGTTTGATCTCTGGGTTGGGAAGATCCCCTGGAGAAGGGAAAGGCTACCCATTCTAGTATTCTGGCCTGGAGAATTCCATGGACTATGCAGTCCATGGGGTCCCAAAGAGTTGGACCCGACTGAGTGACTTTCACTTTCACTTATCTTCTACTAAAAAAGCCTCTCTCTCCTCATTCCTATGATACATGCTCTATATTTTACCTGGTTCCATACATGTCTATGTCTTAAAAATAATAAAGTCTTGAGACTCTGATATCCTCTGAGAAGTTTACCCAGGCAGTGTTCTTTTCTCTGTAACAGGTCCAGCACTGAGCCTTGTGTATTCACAGGCAAAAACATATTTGAAAAGGAGAGGGAGGGGAAGAGACAAGGTCAGAAGAGCACATGGGGACAAAGCGGGCATACTGGAATGACAAGAAATTAAAGGAGAGGAAGAGATTTGTGACATGTAATGCAAACTAAGGAAGAAAGAGGTTCTCTGCTAGAAAAAGACAATCCTTCCTGGTTTTTTTCTTTTTCAAGTTTTTGCTTACCTGAATTCTTAAGAGTAAAATTAGTTTGGGCCTACACATCTCAAACAATCAACCACTTTGGATAAGCTCTGATTAGGAAGAACAGTGTTCTTACCTGAAAATAGTTTAAACCATAATCCTTCAGTAATACAATATGAACTAAAATTGGAAATATGAATTGGTCTTTAAAATATGCAATGGTGAGATGATTACTTCACATAGGAGATGTACTTTTTATTCATACTTCTGACTTGTTTCTAATTAATATTTTTGATTCACATGATTGACACTTGCATGCATGGCAGTAGACTCTGATGCTGCTTATCCAATGGTGATTTCCCATTCTCCCTTGTTAATTGTTCCCTGATTTATGTATCCCTGATTTTTTACATTCCTCAATAAAAAGTTATATTTAGTCCTAGCCACTGAAGTGAATTCTAACCAATCTAAATCGATGATGACAATTCTAATCTCCCTTTCCAACGATTAAATTAGTTGGGTACTATTGGCAACACAATTCCTACCAATGAGGAATTGATATTGACAAACTGGAGAAATTTTCTGGACTTTTAGGAAATATATTTTAGTTATTAACAAAGAGAGATAAAAATAAGTGTTTTTCTCTTTTATTCAGTGTCTGAACAATAGTCCACATACTTGAAGCTAAGCAGCAATACATGGACCAACAGGTATAGTAACAAACCTGCCAAGGCTAACAGGATAAAAATATAGGAAGCATATGGATTTCTAGTGACAGTACTGGGAGGTGAATTCACCAGCAGAATTTATTATGTGAGATAATAAACACAAGTTTTTAGATTGGTATTTTGACTTTGGGTTTTTAGTTCCTTGCAGGAAACACACCTTATATAACAAATTACAAATACAGAGACACTTAAATAGGTTTTAGTTAATAGATATTGATCAACATAATTTTAAAATAACAAATTATCACTGCAAATTTTTTTTTTTCTAAATTGAAAAATACCATTCCACAAGTGAACTAATTTGTTTTTCTCTATATTCTTGAATCTCATTTTCCATCCCACTCTTTGTAATTTCCTCTGTATTTTCCTTTTAATCTTCTAGAACTCTTTGAATATTAATCTTGTATAAAGTGAACACTTTATGACAGAAGAAAAAAACTGTGTTTTGTTCACTACTTGCTACAACTCTCATAGCACATACTAAGGCATTTTCTGAAAATAATTAGTTTTAATAAATATTATTTTGATTTTTAATAAGCTTGTATTAAAGAAATATTCAATTTGTAACTGCCTCATGAAAGTATCAACTCATTAAAGATATTTCTAAATCTATTTTCAAAAGAAATTGTATTAAACCATAAATCAACCAATGCTTTTAATATCATTGTACTCTCCTAGGAGAAAACATTATCAAATTTGCTGTAAAGAAGTGTCAAAAATGTGATTATGTTTTCATTTATACCTAGATGACTAAAGCAGTACATATACATGAAAATGTATTAAAATACCAGACCCACAAATATGACATAATTTTCAAGGCTAGAAAAGAAAATTAGTAAAGAGAATGTGTTTGGCCAGATCCTTATCTGATCCAAATGAGATAAATGTTGAAATCTTATCATGTTTGAGAAGACATACAAGATCAATTTCCCTAGTGACTTAAATAAATTCATCCCTAATCTTAAAGTAATTGACATTCTCTGGTTAGAATTTGATTGCAATACTTATTTAAATAGCCAATTTTAATGAGAGCAAAGGGTCATTTTTAGTAATTTTAAATTACAAGAATAAATAAGAGTAAATTAATGTTTTGAATTTTCATACTTTTTGAGAGGGAATGACCTCAATTCATTTTATTGGTTCCAAAGAGAAAAATAATGACAGCCTGACCCTAAATTTAAATGGTATTTATATGTATAGAAAAATATGTCTTGTGAGCATTTTACCCTGATGAGACATTCCATTTTCAAACATTATAAAACACGACAATATTGTAAAGTAATTAGCCTCCAATTAAAATTAATAAATTAATTCAACAAAATAAATAATATTTAGATGCAAGATATAAATGATGCTTTTTTGTATCTTCTAAAAACAAACTTAATGCATTTTATTATAGATATTCTATGAAGGTTGAATGCTGCCCTACGAGTTTCTGCTAATTTATTTTTTAAACATCTTTTGTTTCAAAGTTGAAAAATGCACTTTATTTCATGATGTCTTCTAAGTTAATCTTACAACTATATTCACTTCAATTTTTTTCAGAAAAATGAGGCTTTCTCATTTGTAATATCTATATGACATTTGGGATTATTAGAGTCACATTTGTCAAATATGCCAAAGTTATGTCTATGCTTATGATATGAGGCAAGCTACTGAAGATGACAAAATAATTGCTGTATTCTTCTTTTTGTTTAATAGACTGTATCTTTTAGAGTAGCTTTAGGTTCACAGCAAACTTGACCAGAAGGTGCAGAGATTCCACTGCCCTACAGAGGCATAGCACTTCCTATTGTCAACATCCCCCAACAGAACGGTATCTTTGTTACAATCAATGAACTTATGCTGACAAATCGTTATCACCCAAAGTTCACCTTTGGTGCTGTACATCCTATGAGTCTAGACAAATTTCCAATAACACGTATCTACCATTAGAGTATGACACAGAGGAGTTTCACTGCCCTAAAAATCCTATGTTCATCTTATTTATTACCCTCTTTTAATGATTATCATGGCCTGTCATTAGCTATGTGTATACAAGAAAAATATGTGAAGTTTAATACAGCCTTGAGTCACATAACTTTTTTTTTTGTTTTTACCAGAGAGCAGAAATTCTCAAGGTATGTAAAACTATAAGTGTAAACTTAACATTTTCTAGATGAGTAGGAAGCTCCCCTGGAGAAGGGCAGGGAAACCCAGCAGTATTCTTGCCTGGAGAATCCCATGAACAGAGGAGCATGGCAGGCTATAGTCCATGGGGTTGCAAAGAGTTGGACATGACTGAGTGACTAACACTTTCACTCTCAGATGCAATGTGAGCTATACTTCCCTCATGTTAAATGTTCTTTTTTTTTTTCAAATTGTCATTTTGAACCCAAATCATCTGATAGGTCAAATTTCTTCATGATTCAGGACAGAGATTGACTCTCTCTTATCTTCTTATTTCCTCTCTTTTTACTTTTTTAAATCATAGACCTTAGAGGTAGACTGCAGCTAGATGGGGTGAGTCAAAGTGGCTGGTCATACCGTCCCACTGCATTGCTCTGGTAACAGAAATTCAGCTAAATGCTAATGCCTTTGACAGCCACCTGTAAGAGCCCCTTGAAATAAGAGAATACTCATTTACACCTGTGTTGAGGATAAATTTAGATAATATCATATTCTGAGAGGATAGGTTCACTAATATTAGCCCAAGTGCCAATCAGCCCGGCAAAGCTCTCCTTGTTACAAAATATTACACAATGGAGTTAAAAACATCTATAATTGTTGGTGTCATGGTTCCTTGTGCCTTTGTTGGGGATTCTACAGGAATGTGAATTTGGTCATCTGAGTCTCCTGTAACAATTAAATGATAGTACCATTTCTTAGAAAGCAAGCAGTGGAACATACAACACAGAAACAGAGATGGAAACTATCTAAATTTCACAGGTTTTAAGAGCTCGTAAGATGATTGACAACATGGGCAAAGAGAAGCTACCATGAGGTCTGAAATGCCCTCTGTGACCATAGTAACACCTGTTTGCTCCATGAAGCTCCTACACGTGTATCTTGCGAGTAGGAAACACTTAACACTGGCAAAATGGGAGTTTCCTGGTGGTCCAGCGGCTAAGACTTCACGTTCCCAATGCAGGGGGACCAGCTTCAAACATTTTTTTCTGACCAAATATGGTCATCCAAAGGGAAGGTAATGCCCTTCGATTTAGGGTCATAACATTAGAAATGAAGAAAGAATGATCCTAGAGCTTAGGCAGGGCACACAGATAAAATGGGGGGGGAAAACTGATGGAGGATTAAATTTGGTAGATGAAATCAAGAATTATTGATATTTAATTTTGTGGTGACTTAGACATCCAACTATAACAATTATGCAGTAACTTTTATATATACAGTTGGATGACAAGGAGGCATTAGAGTTAGATGTATATATTTGAGGGCTTCCCTGGTGGAGCTAGTGGTAAAGGGCCCACCCGCTAACACAGAAAACATAAGAGACAGGGGTTCCACTCTCTGGGTGGGGAAGATTACCTGGAGGAGGGCATGGCAACCCACTCCAGGATTCTTGCCTGGAAAATCTTACAGACAGAGGAACCTGGCAGACTACAGCCCATAGGATCACAAAGAGTCAGACACGACTGAAGTGACTTAGCACACACGCATGCACTTGTATATTTGAGGGTCATAGGCACATAGGCTGAAGTTGAATGTACATGAAATGACTTCTTGAAAAAATGTAGATAGAGAAGAAAAACAAAAAGATGACCTCCTTGCTGGTCACAGATCTGGCATGCTTTCAGGATATTCAGGTGAGGTAGGAGAAACACTAGATCAAATAAGGGGATTTAGAAACTACAAATAGAGCAGGATTATTTGAGACCTGGACTTCTGATTGTGGCTCAAAAGACAGGCAGAAGGGGAAATGGAATAAGTCTTAAGAGTCTCTTGAAGGCAGGTTCATGATTGGCTCATACTTAACGCTACTTGGTTATTTCTTCTGAAGTACCTGATGATGTCTGAAGTGGTCTGGGGCAGGACCAGTAACTAAAATACTGAATCCTATTTCATTATTATTATTATTTTTAAATGCCAGAGAGTGACCATATAACTCATTTGTGGAAATATCAAACAGTAGTAACTTTTGTCACTTTAGATACCTAGGAAGCTTTGCTGGACATCTAAAATATCCTATCTGAAGTCTCCTGATAGGAAATCAAAATGACAAGGAGAGCAAAAAAAACAACAAACCAAAACTATATGGAGCAAATATTGAATATGTATATTAGTTTATTAATGTCTATATAGAAATACCTCAATTTTTGCTTACCTCATCTATATTTAAGAAACACAACCACACACACCAGAATGAGTAGTTTATAGTTTACACACATCAAAATTTTTAAAATCATTCTAACATAGTGATTGGATGTCATGTAATTTGAAACCTGTGTTGATATAATTTTGGTGTAGCTCAAGAAATATGTGACTTTTATGACCCCATGAAAAGTTAACTATGTAACATCTTTTTATGTTATGATATGAAGTTTTATTGTAGGATCATTACCAAAAAACATCTAAGATTTATTTTACTACCCAAATTTGGACTTAGTCCAAAACAATGATGGTTTTTGAATGTAGAGTGCTAACATCATTTCTATTTATTGCTTATGTTTAAGGAAATGTGGTAGACACTGTTAAGCAAGAATTGACTATTTTGCACATAAACCAGCACTCCAGAACTGTTTTAACTTTGAACTTATACACTTTGACAACTCTTCAAAATATTCTATGTAAGTGGTGGGATCTGTATACTACTGAGTTTCAAAACCAATGAGGATGATGGTTTTGTTTTACATGTTTGATATAATCAAGTTTAATCCATGTTTGAGTCAAATAACTAAAATCTTTACAGGAGTTAATTTCAATTAGTTGTAAAATGATTGAAAGTGTATTAATGGCCTAGAAAGTTGCAGTTTAACATATGAAGACAACCAGCTAACATTTCAGTACATACTAGCAACTGTTTATAGCATTATTCAAGAATTAATTTACTTTAATCTCACCTGGATCCTATGAGGTGAAAGCATTATTATTATTACCATTTTACAGAATAAAAAAGAGCGATATAGAAAACGTGCATAATCGGCCCAATGTCACTCATCTACTCAGATGTGCATCAGGGTCTGAAACCAGGAAATCAAGCTTTAGCACTCACATATCTGACAGTGTCACACACATGCTTCCAAAACAAGAACATTAACAATCAACATTTTTATTTGAATATCTTGAATTTACTTTATGTGAAATGTTATTTCTTATAAAATTGAATATGAAAGTGAACGAATTGAATTGCCTTTCTCTTTTCATTAGCATAGTTACAGATTTACACACCTTGAAAATAACCTAAGGGAGGGGGGGAAACAGAACTAGACCTTTGTGAAGTCTGCAAATGTCAGAAGATAAAACATCCAAGTTATCAAATTAAATCTTTAAGCTCAAGGATGATGCAATGTCTGCTTAACAATACAGTGTTGGGATAGGCTATAAAGAATTCATGCACTCTGTATGATGTTTTATTCATATATTGGTAAATGAATACATAACTATTTGAAAACGTTTTTGTTTCTGACATAAGCTACATCATGGAATATGAGAAGTTTTATTTTTTAATCCTTTGGGCAATAACAGATACATGATTTTGCTTATTTCATTAAAAGAAAGAAATCATTGTTATCAACACATTTTAGAACTACTGGTGTTAAAACCCTAGTGAATGAAATCTGCTCTATAGTGGTTAGAAGCTTTATATTGTGATGGGAAATAACAATAAATTTTTGAAAAGGAGATGAATACATAAAGCAACTTATTTTTTAAATGTAAATTAAAATGAACTTGATACATCTTGCTGATGGTTTCTTTCATATGTATGTTAATGAACACACTTGAGTTGTTCTAAATTATAAGTATAATAATTTTCTAGAACCAAGCCTGAAACCTAGCCCAAGAATATAAAACTATGTAGACTCGCAGTGGGTCTTGAAGAATCCCTGTGTACTCAGGGTTGCCAGATAAAATTCAGTTCACATAGGTATTTAAATTTCAGATAAACAGTGAATATTTGTTTAGTGTAAGTGTGTCCCATTTGGGTCATAAGAATATTTGCTTTTTACCTGGAATTCAAATTTGACTGGATATCCTGTATTTTGATTTGCTAAATTTGGCAACTTTATGAATGCTCCATGGCTCTCTGGGCTTCAGTTATGTTACTGACCATCAATCTACTTTACCTATAACATCACTATGAATATACAGAATGGAGGAAGTCAGAAAGAGAAAAGCAAATATCCTATATTAAAGCTTATGTGTAGAAAACAGAAAAATGTTATAGATAATATTATCTGCAAAGCAGAAATAGAGACACATAGAACAAACATGAATAACAAACCAATTAAAAATAAAATAAATTTAAAAAATAAAAATCTTTGAATGTCTGATTCTATTTACTATTCAAAAATAATTAAGTTCTTCATATTACTGTGAATGGTCACTAAGACAAGTGTTATTAATGAGCAAAATGCTGTAGGTTCTTGAATATAGTAGGAACTGATATTTACAGGAATTGAGCTCAAAGTATCCACACATACTTTGGCCAGTAAAAAACGATCACTTACGATGGTTAATGGCACACTCTTTTGAAAAAAATAATGGTTATTATAGGAATGTTTGTATGAAAGTATTTTACATGTACATAATGCAGTTTCTGGCTACAGAAACCCAGGTTTTTTTATTGTTTTAAATTTTATTTTTAGCATGCAGTCATTCACCCTTTCATTCAGTTCACATTATTAATTTGAACAGATAATTTAGAAAGACTGGTGAAGCACAAAATATATTTGTCTTGTTGATTTTTCTTAACAATTAAAGCTCCAAGGAGACTGCATTTTCATAAATAGCTATGACAGCTGCCTAGTTAAAAGCATGAATTCTTCATTCAGCAAATGATCTCCAAAGTGAAAAAAACACTTTCTCCTTATTTTCATAACTCTTTGCTTAAGAAAATAATAACATCTAAATGATTATTTATCTGATAAGAATTCCTATAGTCTTCATCATAGCCATATTGGAAAATAAAGAAAAGAAGGAATCTTTAAACTGTAGTGAAAGTCACTCAGTCGTGTTCGACTCTTTGCAACCCCATGGACTATACAGTCCATGGAATTCTCCAGGCCAGAATACTAGAGTGGGTAGCCGTTCCCTTTTCCAAAGAATCTTCCCAACGCAGGGATAGTAAAAACACCATAATCCTAAATAGACTCCAGGACAGTATACTTTTCTGCTTCTAGAACTTAGAGTGGAGAGCCTATATTTCCTTTTTGAAGACGAAATAGATCCTGCAGGGTCCATGAGTAATATTTCACCTCATTTTAGTTTCTGAGTGGTAAAGAAGTTGATCATATTGTAAGAGATGTCATCAGCAACACTATACTTTTTCCACTACTGATTCTGATTTTTAAAGTCTCTAATTCCAGAGCATCAGAATTATGAATAATGACTTTATCTTCTTTGCTTTTTAATCAGTATCATATTTTAAGTTCTAAGCTCCAGTTCTCAACATAAAAGTAACAACATTAGAGAAAATAAAAAAATAAATATAATTAATAAAGCACTTAATCCTATAACCTAATGAAGTGGAAACATATTTTTAGCTTTTTTTCTCTGTATTTGTGTATATGTGTGTGTATGTGTATATATTTGTATATGTATATATTGAATGTGTATCACATTCATTTTATTACACATGTATTTTTCATCATATGGTTTACTAAATAATTAAGTGTGCTATGAACTATTTGTTGAGTGATTATTCAAATTTATTAATACCTATTAATTCATCTATTTAAAAATCTATAAGATGACTACCTGGAGATTGTGGGTGATTTTAAATTTTTGGAAAACTTTATATCAGTCTTTATGAAAGGCTTTCTTGCTTTTGCAAATGATAGCAGGCTAGGCCCTGTCTTGTAAATTTTACAAAAGAAACTGTAAAGTCTAATCATCTAAAAAATAAAACAAAGCCATTCTACATCTAAATGCAAAATTTCAAACTGAGATGTTAAGTGTTCTGTTAAGTAATATGAATTGGGTTGATTTTAGACTGTACACTTGAAAAATTAGTCACTTGGAATTTTTAAATCATCTCAGAATTTGACTAGACTGTTAAGTATCCATCATTGTCCAAGATACTTTTTTAACTTGGAATATTCCGGGATTTGAGAATGTTTTATGATGACTAGATGGGCTGAGGGTGTCCTATGAGATAATTTCATATGCGCATCAATCACTTTTGGATGGGGCCAAGTCAGTTTTAGCCTGAGACTTGCATGGTAGGGAGATCATTTTTTGCAAACATGTCATCAGACACATTCAGCTGAGCCTCTTCTTTGCTATGTGACAGCCAAAATTTGGTTCTAGTTCTGTGTGATTGTAGAGCTTGTACAGTTTCTGGTTGAGAAACAAGTTGCTGTAATATTGAGGTCTCCTTTTTGTGAGTCCTCCTGCGAACAGTCCCAACTAGCACCTCTTTTCTGAACTGGCTTTTTCATGAGCTCAAGTGATTAGCTAGCACCAGCTTCCTTCTCTACCTCAGTGTTCCATTACTGCCTCCCACACACCCACACTCCCTGAGTGAAATGCCTGCATTACCATAGTCTATCTCCATTTTCATACAATTTATTTTGGGATGGGGCAGAGTTGGTAGCAGGGCAGTCCTTCAGCTCCCTGATAACGCCCCCATTCCTTGGAGATCACTTCTGGTAGGGAGTAGTTTTTACTGCTCTGTTTGTGGCAGTGTATGCCTTGTTCTCAGCTGCTCCTAATTCAATGAGGACCCCTGTCCTGTTTCTCCAAAGCATCAGCCAGGCCAGAGTGATGTGTTACAGATGAGTGAAAGAGTCCCAGCTCCCTCAGAAATAAAGGGAGTCGAGCTGCAGTGTTACACTGGGCTTCTCGGCCTCCAAGACCTCCTCCCATTTCCAGAACCCAGACATAACTTTGCACATTTCCCTTCCCTTCCCAGGATAAAACCAACTGTCAGAAGGGGATGCACGTTGTCTGTCTCCGTTCTTCACCTGAGCTGATCCTAGCTTTTCGTCATCCTCCTCTGCAGTTCCTGGTAGACAAGTGCTATGTTGAAGAATACAGATAGACCTTATTAAGACTCTTATTAAGACCTTATTAAGGCTGGTATTATAGATGTGCTATTAGTGCAACAACGTGAAGGCTGTCTGCCTAGAGACATATATAATTTATATAAGAAATTACTTTAACAAGTTGTTTTGCTGTTATAAGTTTTCCTTATCTGTTTTATCTGAGTAGATTTTATTCATTCTGGGACAAAATAAAATAAAAAACAACCAAGATTCTCTTGTTAATTCCATTGCCTAGTGTCACCATTTCTCAGCCCCCATTCAAGGCTTCTCTGTGTTAAGGACTGAAATTCTTGCTTTATGGGTGTTGAGAGGGCGGGAACTTGATAAAGTAAACAAAAATGCACTTTCCTTTTGCTCTGAAATTGCATGTTTTCTCTTTCTCTGAGTTGTATTGACCTAAAGAGTTAATTTCCTCTCTATTTTTTTAAAGAAAATATTAAAAATCAATGGGCCTCAAAAAAAAAATGCAAACTCACATCCTCACTTCATCTGTCTGCTGAGTGCAACTGACTATCAAAGGGTAATTTATTTACATTTGGAAGAATAAAAGTTTCAGTCACATCCATTCCATTGATTTGTTATTTTATTGAAAGTACTCTTAGTTCTGAAATATGATGCAGGCTTACCTGACATTGTCTTGAAAGTACCAAAATTAAATACTTGGCACTCAGGGGAAGAAAACTATAACCATGAGAACAACCACAACAGGATGAAAATCCCTGTTGCTCACCTGATATTCTGATTTGCCCTCCAAATTCCCTACTGTCCAACAGCTCAAATCTCTGTAGCTCTATTTCTGCACTGTCAGAAGATAATTTAAAATATCTTCTGCCAGCATGGACATAGTGCTCTCACTTTTATAAGCCTACAATTTACATTTTTTAAGATTAAAATACGTGACCGGTTGCAGCAGGGGAAGTAATGTGAACTTCACAGAATTCTGCAAACTGCTGCTTTGAGACCAGAAGAGGGGCCAGCAGGTTCAATCGCTATTCATTTGATCTTAAGATTTTGCTATGTCAGGGAGAAATACTGTGTTTAGGGGCAGGAGACTCAATCTGCTGCTGGCCTGCAAATTGACTGCATAAAGTGTGATTTGCTATCTGAATAAAGAAATGTTTTGGAATCACAGTTGGACTTGGATATTTGGCAGATTTACTGAGAAGCAAATTCAATATATTAAAAGATTTACTCCATCTTTCTACTTATAAAATACCTCGCCAAACTATAATGATGCAATATATTTGAGGGAGGTAGGGGATTGCTGAGAACTCACACCTCAACACACTCCTGGTTGTAACTATTTTCCTTTTTTTTTTTTTTAGTTTTTTGCCAAATCATGTACCATTTATAGATAAAAGCTGGGAAAAAACAGTGTTTCAAAGCTTAAAGGATCTTATGAGCATTTTCAGCTTATATTCTAGACAAAATGACTAATGTTGGTTAGGAAGGAGCAGTTGGTTAGTAGAAGGGCTGAAACTGCATCTGATTTTTCTCACTGGAGTTCATTTATTGGCAACTGGAGGCAGCAGGTAACAGTTGATGACTGAATAGCTTTCCATGTGCTATTTCATGGGTTTCATTCAATATGTTATCATTTACACAGTGTGAAGTTTAGTAGCTAGCTCGGCAAGAGTGAAATATTTCCATTTTAAAAAACCAAGCAGTCTAATAGAAGCTATTCATCATGGAGAGATTCCTAACAGGTTTTTTTTTTTTTGGTTGCTCTGACTCCGTCTCCTCATCTTTCAATTGTGACGATGGTTGCATCTACCTCAAAGGAATGTTTATAAGGGAATGTTTTATGAAGATGTGTAAAGCATATGTACCTAAGCACATGATAAGTAGTTCATATGTGCTTTTTATCATTAGAGACTTTCTATTCTAGAAAAAAAAAATTAAAACTTAACCAGTTGAAAATGATTTTATTATTGAAACAAAAAAGAATTTCTGAGTTTGATATTGAAAATCCAACTAAAAATCTTAATTTATCTACTTAAAACAAACAATTGTAATATATAGTAGAACTATATGTAACTTTGTATTTTCCGAGACTCCTGTAAATGTGTTATTATAGTTTCATAAGTGAAAAAAATAAGAAATATAAAAAGAAAAAGAAAAAAGATTAGGGCTTCCCTAGAGGCTCAGTGGTAAGAATCCATCTGCCAGTTCAGGAGACATGGCTTTGATCCCTGATATGGGGAGAGCCCACATGCCAAGGAACAATTAAGCCTGTATTCCACAATTATTGAACTTGTGCCCTAGAGCGCAGGCGCCGTGACAGCTGAGCCCATGTGCCGCGACTACGGAAGCCCGTGCACCCTCAGGGCCTGTGCGCGGCAACGAGAAGCCGTGACAATTTGAAGCCCATGCACTGCAACTAGAGAGTAGCCTCAGCTCACCACAACTAGAGAGAGCCCTCACAGTACCAAAGACCCAGTGCAGTAAAAAAAAAAAGAGCTCAAAAACTCAAATGAATTTTCCCTCTGAAGAAGACACCCAGTGCTGTTTCCATCGAGAAGCAACGTGTCTTAAAGTGCAATTAACCATTTAGACGATGGTTTCTGTGACACAAACAAGCTTCAGCGGGGATTCACTTGGAAGACTGAGGCAAAATAATGAAATAGAGAAGTCACTGGTATGACCTACCCTCCTGTTTGTCACTGAAACTATACTTTCTCAGCCTAACATCTTACAAAACATTAGTTTTAATTGTCTTCTTTTGGGGAAGGGAATAGGGCAAGAAAAACATGGGGAAGAAAATTCTCATTAAATTCACTGAATTATATATTACAGATATTTTTTTCATGGAATGTTGGCATCCTGAAAGTAATACTTAAATAATTTCCCAGCATGGCATAATCTACGCCTGCACATATTTTGCATAAGTTATTACCTTCTACCAAGGAATGAAAATGAGAATTGTTTAAAATGGGATATGCTTGATAGTGAATCAAATTTCCCTAGTATGTAAATTATTTCCTGGGAGTGAATAAGGCACATTGGGAGCAATTTAATAAATGATACCCTGGAGGGCTGAATGGATTAATGAACCTGATTATCCTTCTCCCGCAGAAGGAGAAAACTGTCACTCTGCAGTTAGCTGAAAATGAGCTCTCCATAGTGTCACTTCAAGGTATTTTGTGGGGTGAGAAGAGATAAATATAGGTGCCCCATTTAATACTTCTTGGGGTAGAGCTACGTTATGTGATTACTTTTTTTCTTTCTTAGTATGGTGTCATTAGCAAAGGAGCACATATAGTCTCACTGGGGCAGAGAGTGAACTGGTCTGTTTAAAAAGTACACCTACTCTGGTGCTGTGGAGCCTAGCCGAAGGTGAATGCCATGGTCTTCCTCCTAAGCCCTGATGCTTAAGGCTGCACTTGTTCCCTCCACAGCGCTGCAGAGGTATTTTCCCATGGAGCACTCTGCAGTATGGGCTTACTGCCCTTTAGTCGGCCACAGACAAAAGATGTAAGTAAGTCTCAACAAGAAAACAAAGTCTCTTATCTTTTCATTAAAAATAGCTTATCAGATTGATACTCATGTGTGACAAGTTACTACAAATGTAGAAGCTTAGAACAACAGAACATCATTTTATTGTCTCGGTCAATTCAGGCTGCTATAACAAAAACACTATAGGCTAGGTGACTTAAACGATAGACACAGTTATATCTTACAGTTCTGGAGGCTGGGAAACCCAAGGCCAAGGTGCTGGCCAATTCAGTTCTTGGTGAGGACCTTTCTTTACAGATGGAGGATGCCTTCTTGGTGAATTCTCACACGGTTGCTGCATCCTTTTGTGTTAGGTGCTGTCACCTCAGTTGTGTCTGACTCTTTGTGACCCCATGGACCACAGTCCTACAGGCTCCTCTGTCCATGAGATTCTCCAGACATGAATACTGGAGTGAGTTGCCATGCCCTCCTGCAGGAGATTTTCCCAATGCAGGAATCAGGAGGGATGACATCTTGGTGAATTCTTACATGGTGGAGAGAGAGAACTTGGTTTTCATCATCCTGCTATGAGGACACAAATCCCATCAGGGGGGTTCCATGCTCACAACTTCATCTAAACCTAATTGTCTCCTAAAAACCCCACCTCTTAATTGCATCCTATTTAGGGAATCAAAGTTTTGGGCCTATGTAAAGAATCTTCTAGGCTGTCCTTCAAATTCTTTCTTTTCCCATATCATTCAACATTTAAAAAAAAATCAATGCCAATATATACCTATCCAAAAAGAGAAAAAAAAAAAAAAATGTGACTTATAAGCTACCCAATCTAAAAACTAACAAGAGAATGGGAGAAGTAGATCTAGACTTAAAACAATAAAATGCAGCTTATATTCATTATTGTAACAAGGAACATAAGAATTATTTTGTAGTAAGAACAAGGACAGATTAATTTCAAGAGGGTTGTAGAGGAAAGAAGAAAAGCTGGAGACCAGTTGATGGAGGACAAACTGGATGGGAGCCAGGCTCTAAAAGTTGTGTGAGATTTTAACAGAGATATCAGAATGAAGATTTATAACATTTTAGAATATTCATCCAATTAATCATTGACTATTTAAGCAATAGTTTTGTGCTCTGAACTGCATATGACACTATGTTATTGAGTGCTGATTATATACCAGGAACATGTGGTTGAATAGGCCACATATATTAACTCACTAGATATTTTAAACAGCTCTAAGTGGGGAAGCACCATGATCAGAGAAGCAATTATGGGCCAAAATAAGAGAGGAAATTTTTAAAGTCTTCCTCAATGATATGACCCCTGAGTTAAATTTTGAAGGAGGTATAGGAATTGTTCAGCAATCAAAGAGGGGTAGAACAATTATGTACTGATATATAAGTCACCCAAGCACTGGAGAGCAGGGTGCATTTGATAACAGTAAGTTGTTCAATTTTATTAGAACTTGACTGTGCAGATAAGAGACTTCTATAAGCAAATGTGATAATTTAATATGATTAAGAAGAGTTACTTCCTTCAAGCAGACATACTGTCAAAAAGTATCCCTCCTCCTGCTACCCTCTAACCAAGGTATGAGGTTTCTAGAGTGGAATGGAAGCTAAATTTCAGATCCTGTTTATCCCGATGACCATAATGCCCAGAAAAACCAGCTACAAATTTATCCAAATCCCTCCCCCCAGAAATTTTGATTTGGAGCACAAGGGAAGTAGAGAAATTCAGAGATGGAGTTTAAGGGAACCAAGTCAGTTGATAGTTGATGAAATCTGATAACAAATTGTGTAGCAAGATGCCAAAGTTAATTCTACAGGGAAATAGTACAAAGTTATGTAATAAATATCTAGACATGAAGATCCTGCTTCTCAATTGCAGTCTTCTGAGGAATCAGATCCCTTGTCAAGAACCTTGAGCCACCTTAACACAGAAGAGTAGATTAGAAAGAACATGCAATCTTTGAGTTTTGGGTCAAACTTACAGACCTGACTCTACCTTACAGAGTCCCTGTAGGCCTCACAGTAAGTTTTCTGAATAAAAGGGACATGGATGTGACCTTGAGAACCATCAAGGAACGTACATGGAATGGGACCTTGAAGCCAGAGTAAAGTATTCAAAAATAAATAAATAAAGGAGCTAGCAAGGTGACTGTGATCTCACCGTGACATCACTGGCTGGTGATGTCAGTTTGGATAGATGACCAGGATTAAGCCTGGAATGTTGTCTCTCCCCCAGGTCATGAGGCAAAATCAGTTCAGCTCAGTTCAGTTGCTCAGTTGTGTCCAACTCTTTGTGACCCCATGGACTGTAGCATGCCAGGCTTCCCTGTCTATCACCAACTCCTGAAGCTTGTTCAAACTCATGTCCATTGAGTCGGTGATGCCATTCAACCATCTCATCCTCTGTCATCCCCTTCTCCTCCCACCTTCAATCTTTCCCAGAATCAGGGTCTTTTCCAATTAGTCAGTTCTTCATGTCAGGTGGCCAAATTATTGGAGTTTCAGCTTCAGCATCAGTCCTTCTAATGAATATTCAGCACTGATTTCCTTTAGGACTGAGGCAAAATAAATCCCTGGAATTTAGATTCAACCCTGCTGAAAAGGCAGGTTGAGGAAATTCAAGTTGGATTTATCAGAAAGGATTTCTTTTCACAAGAGAAACTAAAAATAATAAAACAAAACAGACGAAAACAAGCACTGATGGACAGAACTGCAATGAACTGACCAAATTCCCATATAAGTTGAAAGCTCTAAATAAAACCAGTTGACTGCATTAAAAGAAAAATCAGTGATGTAGTTCTTATAGACATGAATTTTGTAACAGAAGATTTTAGGACAGGCAAGAGAGTTCACTGACAAAATATATTACATTTTATTCTGAATCCAAAATAATGGAATAATGATTTGAATGGTTTCAAGAGAAACTGCAACATGATCAGATTTATATTTTGAAAGATGAGTCTGGCTATAGTACAAATGATGGGCTGGAGGAGATTGTAGACAAAAACTCTTACCAATGCTTTGACTCAGATGATTTGGAACAAGGATTAAAATATAATAGTGTCAGTTTATTTTATCTTATTATATATGAACAATGTGTCATGGGGACTAAAAGAGAGGGAATGATTAAGAAGGAAGGTCTTCAGTCTTCTGTCATATCAGTTATATTGAAAATAATTCAATTTATAAACATAGGGAATGCAGGCAGGAATCAGAACTTGAGATCTGAATGCTGGATATGAAATATTTGTGGGCATGATAGTCAGGAAGATGTGCATGTCTGAAGATCCAAAGAGAGATCTAGACTGGAGTGATTGAGTCCCCTTATGAGCATAGAAGTGGTAGTAGAAGGCCTGAGATGAGATGACTCACAAAGTATAGAAAGTAAAAAAGAAGTTCAGAATAGAGACTAGAAGGTAGGGAAGCACATGGCCCAGAGAAGAGAATGAAACAAGTCAGAGTGGAAACACTGTTTTCCAGGTGGACATGGAAGAACAGAGTTTCACAAAGAAAAGAAAAGATCAACATTGTAAATGTCAAAAAAGAGTTCAAGTATGATAAAGACTAAAATGTGTCTATTAGATTAAGCAAAGAATAAGACAGTGTTGACCTTTGTGAGAAATTCAGTAAAAATGGTAAGGGCAGAAGTGAAATTACAGGGAGCTGTGATACGGGTGTGAGGTTAGCCATTCGTCCTTCAAGTATTTCCATCATGAAGAGAAGGGGGTTGGAGAACAGGTACAAAGGTCAAAGTCACCACAGTGTTTTCATAGAAGGGACAGTATCATCCATAAGAGACAAAATTAGTTTTTCAGCAAAGGAGTGGGAATGAAAAAACTCTTTTTGTGTATAAAGCACTGAGATACACATAACACTCAGAGAGGTAGAGTATATCTGTGGTATTAAAATTTCATGGGGTAAAACTAAGAAAAACTGTGTAAAAAGTTTCCATAAGGGGATACTAATAACAGCAACAAGAATAATACGTAAGAAACACTTGTGTAAAGTAGTGATGTTTGCAGAAAAGGAAGTATTGACAGATGGAGGAAAATAAAAGTATTTATAGTCAATAAAAATTGTATTAAAAAGTTGGGATTCAAAAGTACCAGATAATGAGAAAAAGATTAACCTTAGGAAGTTTATATGATACCACTTTCTCTGAAAGAAAGAAAGGGTAAGGATGAGTGTAGAAACCCATATTTTGTAAACAAGAGGGTCCTGTTTAATGTCTTTTTTCTTCTTGCTCCTAAGAAATAAAATCATTCACTCAGACTGAGGGATCAAGAAGTCAGATAGGAAGGAGAGATCAGAAGTTTAAAAGATGTTAAACTATGATGAAGAAAACTGTGGTAGGCGGAGTTCTGAGATGGCCTCTGAGACTCCTACTCCTTGGAGTACAAGCACTGTCTTAGTTCCCTCCCCTTGAGTGTGGACTTCCCAGATGGTGCTAGTGGTGAAGAACCAACTTGTCAATGCAGGAGATATAAGAGAGAGCACAAGTTCGACCCCTGGATTGGGAAGATTCCTGGAGGAGGGCATGGCAACCTACTCCAGTGTTCTTGCCTAAAGAATCCCTTGGACAGAGGAGCCTGGCAGGCTACAGTCCATGGGGTCACAAAGGGCTCTATAATCTTAAAAGCTTCCCTGGTCTTTCCCACTCACAGTACAAACTGGCCTTATTCTGTTGGAATTATAGTTTGACTTGAACATATACAGTAAACACTATCCCCTCAACCCCTTTATATCCTCCTCTAACTAGAGAAACAGACCCAGGATTCACCAGTGTAGAAGGTCTCTGGTGTTTCTTTGGTTAACATATTGAAGATTTCCTCTGTGTTGGGAGAGCGGTGGGCTGTCCAGGGGTCCTTATAATAACGGTTCAGCTCTGCTCAGATGTCAGACAGACTGATGTGTTTGTCAACATAGCCCGGCAGGCTACAGCCCATGGGGACACAACTGAACAACTAACACTTTCGCTTTCTTTTCTGGGTGTGGGAAGGGCTAGAAAATAGTTTAATTTTGCTCTCAAGATTAGATTAATTATATGACAAAGGAAAGGATTTAAATATGGAATTAAGGCCTCAAATGCTTTTAAAGAATCCAAAGAAAGATTAATGCTGGGTGGGCCTGATCCAATCAATCCTTTCACCCTTGATTGGGACTTTCCTGAATGAAGAATTTCAAATTTCTGTAGTTTCTCCTGTTGGCCTTGATAAACTGAACAGCCATTCTGTGAACCACTATGGAATGTGTTGACATGACAGCGACCTGTGAGTGGCCTGTAGGAGGTGAGTAGTCCTTGGTGGACATTTAGCAAGAAGATGTGTAACTTAATTATACGACCACCAGGAAAATAATTCTGCCAGCAACCTGAATGTGCCTAGAAGAAAATCCTGCCTTAGTTAAGCATCCAAAAATAATTTAATCAGTGAGATTAGAATCAGTATGTACAGCTACAGAATAATTTTCGAGAGTCACTTAGTCACCTAGAGGTGTGAGTGTGTGCTAAGTCGCTTCACTCGTGTCTGACTCTTTGTGATCCTATGGACTGTAGCCTGCCAGGCTCTCTCTCCATGGGATTCTCCAGGGAAGAATACTGGAGTGGGTTGCCATGTCCTCCTCCAGGGGATCTTCCTGACCCAGGGATTGAACCCAAGTCTCTTGAATCTCCTGCACTGGCAGCTGGGTTCTTTACCACTAGCATCACCTGGGAAGCCCACTTAGAGCTGAAGAAGGAGGAATTACTTGGAATTTTTCTGGGAAAGAGTGGTAGAAGAGAAAGAGAGGGAAGTAAAGAAGACAAAAAAGGGTGATGCTGGCAAGGGAGTGGTTTAAGTAATGAAACTTGAGAGGGACTCTGCTACTTGTCAGGAGTGTGATGATAAGAAACTTCCCTCTGCCTTAGTTTCCTCATCTACAAAATGGGATAGTAATAGTAAATGCCTCATGGAATTGTTGTGAATACTTAAGACATCTGTTAGGTAGTTAGAATAGGAAAAAAGAGTCCAGAATGATGGTGGCTAATAGACAAAGAAAGGAAAAAGCCCATGAAAATAGAACAAAGGAAGGTCCAGGTCCTGAGTGAGAACCTCAGGTAAAGCAAACAACCCTCCTGGCTAGCCTAATTTACATAGCACAGGCTCAGGGGAAGGAGAAAAAACATATAAAAGGAGGAAGCCAGGACAGATTGAGGCCTCTCTTCTCTTCTCTTTTGGGTCAGCCCACCCCTCCACCTTGAGGATGCATTTTCCTTTGCTTGTCTCATAAAACTGAGCTGTAACACTGGCCCATCCGTCTCTTCAAATTTTTGCTGTGGCAAGACAGAACCGAGGATATTGCAAACTCCCCTGACACATTTAAAGAAAATACAATAGTGCCTGCCTGCGGTAAGCCCTTCAGAACTGTTAGATGGTGGTTAAGGGAATAGTCATGTAGTGACAGCATTATAAGCTGAATGAATGGAAGAAGGAAGATGAGATGAGAGTGGACAGATGAGAAGAAAATAGAAATTAAAGCATGGCTGGCATGAAAGCAGAGGGTCAAAGAGAAAATGTGGGCAGTATCAAGAAATGAGCGAGCCTAAGGAAATCATAGAGTGTGATACTGGATTTACAATTTGGAAAAGAAGAGTATATAAACAAAAGAATGGAAAACAATTCCAATCCAGTTTTCCAAAGAAGTAGTTGCCAACCTAGCATGTACCCTGAAAGAAATTCAGGATGAACAGCATAAGGCCTTCTGTGTTTTGGGAAAACAGGTAAAATAGGCCCTATTTCTGAGCCTATGCCTCCGAGGCTGAACAGCTTCCACTCGCTAATTTGACTGCTCTGTAACTATTCTACAAAGGTGTACACACAATGAGAAATGTGAGGCATAAACCTTCTGCGGCCCTGGTCCACAATCCAGCAAGGGCCTCACATGTGAGTGAAACTTCCTCGGGTCAGCTAAGCATCAGCCAACCCACCAGCTAACGACATCCCGTGAATGAGCCCATTGGAGTCAGTCAAGTTGGCTCAGACTACAGTAGATGAGCTGTCTAGCCAACATAAAATGGTGGGCTAAATAATCATGCTATTTGTGCCCCTCTGTTTTGAAATGATTGGTGCAGACATAGTAATCCAGTTAGAGAAAATAGTATTTTAATTATATACTCAGTACCAATCACCTAAATGATAAAGGTGCTAAAACAGGCAAATACAGAAACAAAGTAAAGACATAACACATTTTCTTAGGTTGTATTAATTGAAATAAAATGTCCAGAACAATAAAGATAATCATTCTAGGCTGCATTCTCACAGTCATGTTACAGATGAGAATTGAATTTTAAAATTCAACATTTTATATACACATTAATTTATTGATACATATGCAAGTAAACTAGCCAGAATTTTACTCATAAGTCTCCATCATTCATTTTTGCTACAATCTGGAGATATGAAAATTTATTAATAGGAGAATAATCTCCAATGTCAGATTTAACATGTCACAGAGAATTGAACTTACATTCTGCATGACTCTGAAATGCTGAAAAAAGTTTTGTATATATACGTTTTTTGGGGAACAAATATCAGTTTAATCCAAACAGAAATATTCAAGCAATTAAAGTTCAAGGGCTTCCCTGGTGGCTTAGTGGTAAAGAATCCACCTGCCAATGCAGGAGACACAGGTTCGATTCCTGTTCAGGGAAGATCCCATTTGCCGTGGAGTAACTAAGCCCATGCTCCACAGCTATCGAGCCTGTGCTCCAGAGCCTGGGAGCCAAAAGTACTGAGCCCAATTGCCACAATTACTGAAGCCTGTGAGCCCTAAAGCCCATTCTCTGCAATAAGAGAAGCCACCACAATGAGAAGCCTGTGCATCACAACTAGAGAGTAGCTACTGCTCTCCATAACTAGAGAAAAAGCCCTATCAGCAGGGAAGACCTAGCATAGCCAAAAAATAAAAAAATAAATTCTAAGGGGAATGATCTGTAACTTGGTCGAGGGCCCCCCTCACAGGAAGCACAGTAATCAGTGTCAAGGATAGAATTGTAACAGCCCTTCCAATATGGAGATGTTATCATGTTACCTGCAGTTTCTACCCAACACAAGGGACAGAATGGTCTTTTTAAGCTTGATCACATTGTTAATCAAGAGGTCACCATGTCGCAAACTGGAAGATGTGTGGCTTGAAGTTCTGGGGATGTAGAAGACTTGAGGGGGAAAGAGACAATAAAATGGGAAAGCACCCCAAAGTCAAACTTCTTTATTTTCTTTTCTGTCAGTTGCCAGCTAGCAATTGAGTTTACTTAGTTCGGTCTCAGTTCAGGTACAACTGAGTCCCAGAACCAGTATCATAATATTCAGACCAGGAGCAAACCCCAAATAATCAGAGAATAGGACAGCTGTTCATAACTAAATGCTTGGTTTGATGTCTCTGCTGTAAACATTACGAGGGCTCAGTGAAACAAAACAATTATATAGAGATAGTAGCATCCAAGAAAATTTTAAAATAAACTGAACCTTGAATTTAGCCTTAAAAGATATAAAGAAGGTATATTTAAATTTAGCTTTCTAAAGGGTATATCAATTCAAAAAGAATGTAATAACAATGAGTAATACTTATGGCTACTTTATAAGTACACAAAACTCTGCCCGTTGTACCCATTTATCTCACTTCTAACTTCAAACAATCCTATTATATATGTATCCATATCTCTCCATTTTAGAAATAAAGAGACTCAGAGAGCAAAATGCTTAAGCAGTTTGCCTAAGGTTGCACTGCTAGTGAAGAGCAGAGTCAGCAATCACCTTCATTCAGCCAGACCCCAGATTCCAGATGCTTAGTCAGTAGAGTACTGCCTCGGGGCAAAAACCGTGTGCCAGACAATGCACTAGGCTTAGTGTAAGACACTGAGCTAAATATTTCTAGCTGAACGTCTAAAGACTACCACAGAATTAGAAGGACCAATATGGAATAACTAAATACAATTGAAGAGAGAGTTTGGTAAATTTCAAAATGTACAAACCAAATGTTATGGGAGGACTAGTGGGTGAGATCAGTCTGGCTGATGAGCTTAGGGACAACTTCATGGAGGAGGGACTACTTACCTTTGGTTTTGAAGGAGGGGTACATTTAAAAGCATTTTTATCACTCTGACAATTGAGGAGAGACAGATGATGTTTTGTTGCTATGGGATAAAGCAAAAACCCCAGGGGGAACTGAGAGAGGATTTTTTTTTTTTTTCTCCTATTTACAAGGCAAAGAACACTCTGCTACCAAAAATGAAAAACCAAGTTCATGATCTCTTAGATTCCTGTGGCTTTCTCTTACTAAGAGACTATTTTATTTCACACATGCTGCAACACATTAAAGTCTATCTCACACACAGGCTTTTAAAAACTGTGTATGTTTTTTATATAATGCATCACTGCCAGAGGATTAATAAAATTAACACTGTAGGGTACAGTTATGTACTTAAGAACTATATATGAGTTCTTACAGAATCTCCAAAAGAAGTTAGATCAGTAGTACTTTAAAATCTGCAAACACATTCAAGTGAGATTTTAAAAGCAGCCAAAATAAATACTTTTAAAATCCATCACTAAGTTATCTTTTTTATGTTTTTTTTTCTTTCTGTCTCAGTCCTAGACAAGGGTTTCCTTCCTTAGCATCACATAAAATAACAATGCCTAAATTCACTTTCAAATTAGAACCCCCTGCCCCACATCATCCCTTCCAGATAAAGTTTTAATGGAAAAATGCACTGCTGGAACCAGCCTGTCATGTCTATCATGTCTACCTGGTAGTTCAGTCTCCCATGAAACTTTCAGGACCTTTTGGGTCATCCGCTTTATGTGCCACTGACCTCACTCACATCCCCAAGGTGAACCACACCGTCCACAAAACTGACACCTCTGACGGATGCCTCATGCTCAGTGATGCCTTCTTCCTGGAGATGTCCCTTTGGACAAAGACCAGAAGGTAGATGGGGTAGCAGAGGCAGCGGTGAAGATAAAATATGAGCATACAAGAATACAAAACTAATTCTTTAAATCTTGTAAATGTCATGTTATGATAAATGAACTTAACTGAGAAATTGGGCATTATTTAAACTTGGTGCCAGTATTATGATATGGTAATATATGTGGTGTATCAATGGCAAAGAAAAACAATCAAGATGGTGAGAAAATAAAGGAAAGGAAATCAATTTATGATCTTGTAATGATTCAAATATGTGCTGAACACAGTCAGAAACAGATAGTTGAAGTAATAAATAGGGTGGATGAAAAGGAGCTGCAGAAATAGCATAAATAGAAAGTGATGCCATCACTAAGAATTGCTTAAGAGCAGAAAATAACTAAGATTTTCAGCCTGGGAGGCTGATGAGTTTAATTCACTCAGGAAAACCTTACTAAGTATTCAAAATGTGCCCTGGAAGAGGTAACTGGATTCAGAAATAAAAGCCATAATCCTTACTATCAGATAGCTTGTAGTTTATGATGGCAGATCAGTAGTTGGAACAATAAAAATTAATAATAAGTATAAGTATTAGAGCTTCAGCAATGTTTTGTATGTTTAAAATTAGGGACATGCTGTGAAAGTATGGTATTCAGGAAGAGCTTAAACAAATAGGTTACAACTGAGTGAATTATAAAGAATAAGTGTGTATCTATTTTCTAGAAATAGATGAAAGAAGGGTATACTTGGAAGAAAGTCAATATTTTTCAAATAGTTGTTGGGGGGGATGAGAAACACTCACAGTTTTAAAATTATTATTCATGCCTAGAGGTTAGAATTAGGGGAAGAAGGAGAAAAAGGTAAAACATTGGGTGATCAGGGAGATTTTCAAGAAAGATTTCTGTAGATAATGCCTTGAATCAATGGAAATCCTTAAAGTATTTTTATCAAGGAAGTTCAAGAATCAGATTTGTATCTCAACATGCTTTTGGCCAGCATCATGGGGAACTGATTCAGTGTTGATCAGACTTGAGACGGGAGACTAGCTGGGAGAAGGTGCTGTGAGAGGGGAGAAGCAGTAAGGACTTTTACTAATAGAGGGCAGGGGGAAAGGGCATAGAGGCTAGTTCAAATGGTTTGTTGAAAGGATGAAACCAGTAGTATATGATGATGAAAAATATATGCTGAGATTCTACTCTTTCAGGGAGCTACCCTCAACCCAACTAAGGCTAACCAATGTCTCTTAGGTGGCAGAAACATCAGCCTGCCCTGCTCCTCCCCTCATGCTTTCCTTAATAACACGACTTCACTTGAAGTAGCAACAGAGATGCCAAAAGGATAGCATTCCTTTCAGCATGATGTAGCCAATTAGAATGAAAGGAACAAGACTTTTGATGTCTTCAGGAATATTACTGAAAGGTTTAACTCCTATGGTATGCACCTCTTCTGTCTTTTCTCTGCTTTGTTTTCTGCCGTCTGGAACTTAGACTCAATGGCTGAAGCCCTACATCCTTCATGAACTGAGGAGAGATCTGGAGTTGACAGCTATCTTGGTCAGTTCGGGCTGCTACAACAAAGTACCACAGTCTGGGTGGCTTGTAAACAACAGAAATGTATTTCTCATAGTTCAGGAAGCTGCAAGTCTGAAATCAGGTTACCAGCCTGGCTGGGTTCTGGTTAGAATCCTCTTCTGGCTTGTAGACTGCCAATTTCTTGCTAGATCTCCACATGGCTGAGAGCAGACACAGGAAGGGAAATCTCTCATGACTCATAAAAACACTAATTGTACTTGTGTGGGCTCCACTCTTATAAATTCATCTAATCCTGATTACTGCTCAAAGGCCCCACCTCCTAATATCACCACATTGGGGAGATAAATTTTCAAAATGTTAACTTTTTTTCAGAGACATAAATGATGTACCTTTTGCCCACTATGCTTAATTTTTTTTGCTACTTTCCATCATCTAAGTTATTTTCTTTGTTACTTATCCATTGTCTACTTCTTCTAACTAGCTCGTAACTGCTGTGAGAGAAGTTACTATTTATCTTGCTTATCATTCTATCCCAAGCAGCCAGCACAGTACAAAGTATAAACTGGGCAGCCAATGTACATGCTCTGATGACTAAAGGGATGAATAAGGTAGATGGGGATATGGAATATATCAAGTACTGGTTTCTGCCTTTGGAAGCTACCTCAGTGATTTAAACAGGTTTCAAATGGAGAAAAACTGCAGATCTGAGGAAAGAATGAATTCAACTTTTATCATCTTGAACCCGAGATGTCTATTTCACATCCAGGTTGAATCATCCAGTAGAAAGTCAGGTATATAAATTTAGAGCTCAAAAGAGTGTTCTGGGTTTGGGGACAACAGTATTGTTAACCATCAGTATACTGGGGATAACTTGATATCTAGAGAACTGATGAGGTTGTACAAAGAAAAGCATTGAGAGCAGAAGTCAGAGAAACATAATATGATGTGCAATTGAAGAGGAGTTAGATAGGCAGGAAAAGGGGGGAAAAAACCTCTTGCACGAAAGGCAGGGTAGTACTGAAAGTAAGTGAGAGTGGTAAACAGACTCAAATGTAAAAAATAAATTAGCCTTTGAATTTCACAATTAGAAGGCATCTATAAATATCAGGCCAGAAGTAGATTTCGTGGATTGAAAAGGCAAAAGGACATGGAAACAAAATTGAGAAAGTAGACCACTTGTTCATTAAACTATAACAGGAAGGCAGTGAGAAAGACACAGCAGGATTAAGAAGAAAAGATGAGGTTAAGAGAGTTATGTTTATTTTCAAATGAGAGCCATTTGGGTATATTTTTATCTAACATGGGCTTCCCTGTGGCTCAGTTGGTAAAGAATCTCCTACAGTGCAGGAGACCTGGGTTGGAAAGATCCCCTGGAGAAGGGAAAGGCTGCCCATTCCAGTATTCTGGCCTGGAGAATTCCATGGACTGTATAGTCCATGGGGTCTCAAAGTGTTGGGCACAACTTAGTGACTTTCACTTTCACTTTATCTAACACAAAGTAAGCAGCAACAAAAACAACAAAAAGAAGTTGAAAATATGGGAAGAAGGAATTTTGATTGAATGAAATCTCTCCAGATCCTGAAAGCAACATCTTTGGAGTGAGATATTTTGTAATTCTAAACCTGCAAGTAGAAAAAAGAAAGTTACTTTTATAGATCTAAATTCTGACTCAACTCTTGGTCCCAATATGCACAGGTTTTTTGAAAACTGTAATGGAAATGTTCAGCTTGCCATTTTATATGGAATGATTTCTTCTTCTCAATCCCTGAAGAATATGAAAGGTGACCGGCTCCTTTCCTTGTGTGGAGTCAATACTTCCAAACTGTCTCCTGTGAGGCTAAGACGTTATTAGGACTAAAGCTACAGTCTCTGCATGGGATTGATGATTTCTCAGTTTTGAAAAGATGAATGTGGAAGTTGAAGCTATACTATTTCAGATCTCTAAAGTAGTGACTTTGAAGGATGAAACAAGAAAGGAAGCAAATTTTATCAAGTGCCCGATAGTTATAATATTTTTATCAATTCTAAATATGCAGGAATGATAATTTTATATACACAGAGAGTGAAGTTGAGACATTCAGTAACTTATCCTGGGGACAAAGCTAATAAATGGCAAGTCAAGATACAAGTCCGTTGATAATCATTTGTTTTATGGTAGGAATCTGGGCACATGAAATGGCTGGAATTGAAGGCAGAGGCATAGAGATGGTGATGGTGGGACCTATGTCCCCTCCCCTTGAATCTAGATAGATTCCATGGCTGCATGACCAATAGAATATGATGCAAATGATAGTTAACAGGCTTCCAGGCCTGGTCCTTAAAAGGCTGGTAACTTGCATTCCTGTCTCTGCTTGCTCCCAGAACATGGTGTAAGGAAACTCCAGTCCTGTGGAGCAAAGTCCAGGCCGGACTCCCAGCCAGCAACACCAAATTCCCAACCGTGTACAGGAGCCACTTGAAAGTAGGCTCTGCACCCATGTAAGTCTCTCAGTGATCCTTCGCGGAGTAGAGATGCATTATCTCTTTAGAGCAACAACAACAACAAAATTACAGATTTTGAGAAAAATAAAAATCTGCTACTGTTTTAAGTAAAAAAAAAAAAAAAAAGATACAAGTCCAATCTCTTTGATTCCAAAGTCTACATCATTCAAGCTTACTTCCTGAATTCCTTAAAATTGTCCTAATTGAAATTATTCATCAAGATGTGTACTCCAAAGTTGGGCATCCATCATCATATCACTTCCTGTGTAGAATAAATAATTGCTTACCTTATTAAGGGTGCATCCTGTACCATGGTGAAAAGGAACTGGACTGAGCAGCTGAACAATGCTATGACTTAAAATAATAAGAAAATATATCAGAATATTTTAATTCTGAATTTACATATTAACCTCACAACATTAATTCTTGCCAAAGACAATTATATTGTTTCTTGACAAAATTCTCAGGTAATAATTACTGAAAAAAATGATGCTGATTCTCTGGCCTTTACAATCACTCTACTTTTATCTATATTCTTCATAATACTTAGCTCCGGTACCAGGGAAAGTATTATCCATTAAATATCAATGTTTTGAAGGCAACAACTTTGTGAAGTACTGTGTCTCAGTATTTAGCAAATTCTTTGGATTCTAAAAGTAAGAAAGCTTACTTATTTAAGTCAAGTCTTAGTGAATTAAATAAACCAATAACCATAAAGGAAATTTCTAGGCAAATAAGAATACAAAAGAATACAAAACCATTTCTTTGGTTTATTTCCATAAAGTCAATATTTTGAACCCAACAATGTGATAAATGAAACACTGGGTATTTAAATAGTTGTTCTAGTTAGCAAAAATATTACAAATAGAGATAGCTTCATTACAGCAGCAATGTGTTGCAGTTGGAAGCCTGGTTCTGAGTCAGAAAGATATGAGTTTAAATACTTGCTTTTTCACTTGCTACTCTGTAACTTTCAGTGGTCTATTCAAAATTTATTAGTCATATTTACAGAGTCTGAAAAATGGGGATACCATTATGTATCATAAAATTGTGAGGATTTTTTTTTTGATAATTAAATAATGTATATCAACAACATATTTACTCTGTCTCTGGATCACAGTAAGTGTTTAGCTAGGTAGAACCTCTGCTAAAGTAAGATAGGTTAGCAGAATTTTTCAGCACTTAGATTTAGGAATGAGACAATGAAAGCTTGAATCTCTGCTCTACTATTTAAAAGCATGATGTATGACAAGTTAAAAAAAAAAACTCCTTGGGCTTCAGTTTCTCCATGGGGTCATTTATACTATAAGGTTCTTTTGGGAACGAAGTTAGATAAAGCATGGGAATCACCTACTGGATGGGTGAGTAAATATCAAACGTCATAGACAATATGTAGCGTGTATGTATCTGTGCTTATAGTTAAATGGAAAAGCTGCTTTCAGACTAATATGTATTATACAATCATACACACATGCATAATATACAATATATACACACACACACATATAATAATATTCACAAATGCACATGTATATTTTTAAATATATACACCCATGTGTGCTATCTATCATGCAAAATTTAGAAGCATTAACTGGAAATCCCAATATTTATTATGTATTCTAACCAACAGTTAACTATGTATTCATATTCCTAATTCAGTTGAATCTTTTTTCCCTTACTTATATTTTCTGAACAGTTATTTGTGTCATAAATTATAAGAGAAGTGCTAGTTCCACCTTCATGGAAGTTGAACTAATGTAGGAATTTTACATTAAATGAGCGTACATTATGAATAAGTGTATTAAAGTATATGGACAAGTAGGAAGAGAAATTTTAGCTGTAAGAAATAAAGAGCATAGCAAAGAGTCTTTAACAATATCAGGGTGCATACTTTTATCTGGAGTTACAATTTAACTAAATTTTCAGCTTCTTTTACTGATTTTTGAACCATTTATCTCAGATCTGGATCATGGAATATGAATGGAAGTGATGTGTGATATTTATAGCATGGAAAATAAAAATATCCCATAAAATCGGTCCATGTTTTATATCCTCACTTTCTCTCTCTCTGTATCTGTCTATCTCTTTCTCTCTCAATTCACTCTGGGGAAACTTGGCTGCCTGCACTGAGGGTTGTGAAATGACCTGATGGAGAGGGCCATGTGGTGAGGAAAGTCCACGGGAACCAACTCTCTTGGAAATAGACCCTTAGTCTTAGACAAGCACTGAATCTCTGGCTGATACTTTGAAGTCTTTGACTTGAACTTTATGAAAAACTATGAGCCAGACCACTTGGCTAGGTCTATACAGGGGAAGTGACAAATAAATACAAGGGATTAGATGTGACAGAATGCCTGAAGAACTATGGACAAAGGTATGTGACATTGTACAGGAGGCAGTGATCAAGACCATCCCCAATAAAAAGTAATTTAAAAAGGCAAAATGGTTGTCTGAGGAGGCCTTACAAATAGCTGTGAAAAGAAGAGAAGTGAAAGGCAAATGAGAAAAGGAAAGATGTACCCATTTGAATGCAGAGTTCCAAAGAATAGTAAGGAGAGATAAGAAAGCCTTCCTCAGTGATCAGTGCAAAACAACAGAGGAAAACAATAGAATGGGAGAGATGAGAGATCTCTTCAAGAAAATTAGAGATACCAAGGGAATTTTCATGTAAAGATGGGCACAATAAAGGACAGAAATGGTATGGACCTAACAGAAAAGAAGATATTAAGAAGAGTTGGAAAAAATACACAGAAGAACTATACAAAAAAGATGTTCATGACCCAGATAATCACGATGGTGTGATAACTCACTTAAAGCCAGACATCCTGGAATGTGAAGTCATGTGGGCCTTAGGAAGCATCACTATGAACAAAGCTAGTAGAGGTGATGGAATTCCAGTTGAGCTATTTCAAATCTTAAAGGTTGATGCTGTGAAAGTGCTGCACTCAATATGCCAGCAAATTTTGAAAACTCAGCAGTGGCCACAGGACTGGAAAAGGTCAGTTTTCATTCCAATCCCAAAGAAATCAATGCCAAAGAATGCTCAAACTACTGCACAATTGCACTCATCTCACATGTTAGCAAAGTAATGCTCAAAATTCTCCAAGCCAGGCATCAACAGTATGTGAACTGTGAACTTCCAGATTTTCAAGCTGGATTTAGAAAAGGCAGAGGAACCAGAGATCAAACTGCCAACATGCTTTGGATCATCAAAAAAGCAAGAGAGTTCTAGAAAAACATCTACTTCTGCTTTATTGACTATGCCAAAGCCTTTAACTGTGTGGATCACAACAAACTGTGGAAAAGTCATAAAGAGACGGGAATACCACACCACTTGACCTGCCTCCTGAGAAATCTGTATGCAGGTCAGGAAGCAACAGTTAGAACCGGACATGGAAAAGCAGACTGGTTCCAAATCAGGAAAGGAGTACATCAAGGCTGTATATTGTCACCTTGCTTATTTAACTTACATGCAGAGAACATCATGAGAAATGCTGGGCTGGAAAAAGCACAAGCTGGAATCCAGATTGTTGGGAGAAATAGCAATAACCTCAGATATGTAGATAACATGACCCTTCTGGCAGAAAGCGAAGAAGAACTAAAGAGCCTCTTGATGAAAGTGAAAGAGGAAAGTGAAAAAGTTGGCTTAAAACTCAACATTCAGAAAACTAAGATTATGGCATCTGGCCCCATCACTTCATGGCAAATAGATGGGGAAGCAGTGGAAACAGTGACACACATTTTTTTTTTTTTTTTTGCTCCCAAATTACTGCAGATGGTGACTCCAGCCAGGAAATAAAAGACACTTGCTCCTTGGAAGAAAAGTTATGAGCAACCTAGATAGCATATTAAAAAAACAGAGACATTACTTTGCCAACAAATGTTCATTTAGTCAAAACTATGGTTTTCCCAGTAGTCATGTATGGAAGTGAGAGTTACACTATAAAGAAAGCTGAGCATCAGAGAATTGATGCTTTTGAAATATACTGTTGGAGAAGACTCTTGAGAGTCCCTTGGACTGCAAGGAGATCCAACCAGTCCATCCTAAAGGAAATCAGTCCTAAGTGTTCATTGGAAGGCCTGATGCTGAAGCTGAAACTCCAATACTTTGGCCACATGATGCGAAGAACTGACTCATTGGAAAAGACCCTGATGCTGGGAAAGATTGAAGGCGGGAGGAGAAGGGGATGCCAGGATGAGATGGTTGGATGGCATCACCAATTCAATGGACGTGAGTTTGAGTAAACTCCGGGAGCTGGTGATGGACTGGTAGGACTGGTGTGATGCAGTCAATGGGATCACAAGGGTCAGACAGTTTGATTTGGTTTTCAGTCTGTCTGTCCTCTGATAGAGAAGGATAAGAGGCTTAAGGAAACTTCCTGATAGGAGAGACTGACTGAGGAGGAAACTGGGTCTTGTTCTGATGTGCCATGCTCAGTAAATCTTTAATCCAATTTTATGTGGAAGGGGGAGGCTGTGTTCCCTCCCTGTTATTTGACCTGAGACCAAACTATGGTAGAGGTAATGAAGATAACGTTGACCTCCTTCAAAAGGTCCAATGCAGGCACTGCTACACTCAATGCCCCGGACCCTGAGCAGGCCATAGCTGACCCACGCCTCCACCAGAGACTCCTGGACACTCACAGGCAAGTCTGGGTCAGTCTCTTGTGGGGTCACTGCTCCTTTCTTCTGGGTCCCAGAGTGCACAAGTTTTGTTTGTGCCCTCCCAGAGTCTGTTTCCCCAGTCCTGTGTAAGTTCTCATGGCTCTCTGGTGGGTTAACGGTGACCTCCTCCAAGAAGGCTTATCCCATACCCAGCTTTACTGCACCCAGAGCCCCTGCCCCCACAGCAGTCCACTGCTGACCCGTACCCCCTCAGGAGACACTCACCTCCATTCTGTCTCAGTCTCTGTGGGATCTCTGGGTCCTGGTGTGCACAAGGTAAGTTTGAGCCCTCTGAGCATCTCTGGTGGGTATGGGGTTTGATTCTAACGTGATTTTGCCCCCTCCTACCATTTTGCTGGGGCTTCTCTGCCCTTGGGCATAGGGTATCTCCTCACAGCCGCTCAAGCACCAGACAGTCACTGCTCTATCGCCACATGGCTGCGGCTCCATGAATGTCAGTGGATATGTATAATTTCTGAAGATCTTAGCAGTCAAGAATTTTTTAAAATATATGATTAGATAACGTTTTACTGTTTATTCTAAAATAACCCCAGCAATGATTTCAAATTAATTGCCTACCAGGAATTTAGAGGAAATACTCATATACAATATTTTTAAGAGCAAGGGTAAGGGAAATAAAACCCCAGTTTTAATGAAGCTGTATCTTGTAGCTGCCATTGATTAAGTCCGCAACACAGAAAATGAAAGTGATTCTTCAAGGTCAAGGTTACAGTATACTGCTCCAAATACATGGATCCTGACCACTGAGTAGTTTCATCCATGAGATCTTAGGCTTCCTGGAGTTAAAGGTATACTACACGGTATTCAATTGATCTTCAAATAATAGCATGTCTCTAATTCACACTCTAAATTAAACAGCTGAAAACAGAATTTTGAATTTATAGCACTTTTACTTTCATTGAATCTCAATGATGTTACTATTTGCTTTAGGTCCATAAAGTCTCTGTCATCATAGAATATTTAGTGAGGTAGGAAAGAATGGAACTTCCCTGGAATGCTTATAAGATTTTCAATCTTATTGAACTTTGAAAAAGCACCTGATTTTAGGGATCATAGACTACTTGCAAGGACTAAAATTATGTTGACCACAAGATTGCTAAGATGTTTTAAAAGATCATTTGTGTGGAGGTGGGGTGGTAGATTAAGGACATTTTATCTAGAGAATGTGCATTACATTACCAACTAGAAAAGAATGTCAGTAAATAATACCTATATGTAAAAACATTTTTAAACATGGGTTTGTTAATTAGGACTATAGAGATCAGTAGTCTAATGAAAGAATCAGTTGAAGTAACTAAAATTTGTTACCTGTAGGAGGAAGGATTTAGGATAGAAATATATGGCTACAAATAATTTTTTGTTTGTTTTTCTTGTCTTGAATTTTTGTTAGGACATACAGTTCCAGTTCAAGTTATATAATATGGAGACATATTATTTAACTACAAATAAAAAATATTACTCTAGACTTTGTCTAGCAGTATTTGATAAATATCAATAATAGGCAGTCAATAAATGTTGGTTTCTTTTTGTGAGTCTCAATTTAAATGTCCCAAGAGGATATAAATGATTTTTATAGTTTAGGATGCAAATATCTTATTTTCTTCTTCATCATGGTTATTTTTCCATCTTTAATGGTTTGGTGGTTTAGTCACTAAGTTGTGTCCGACTCTTGTGATCTGTGGACTGTAGCCTGCCAGGCTCCTCCATGGAATTCTCCAGCCAAGAATACTGGAGTAGGTTGCCATTTCCTTCTCTAGGGGATCTTCCTGACCTAGGGATTGAACCTGGGTATCCTGCATTGCAGGCAATTGATTTGCCAACTGAGCTATGAGGGAAACTGACATTGATGTCAAAAGAAAGAGCAAGTGGCAATCTAAAATGATGATATTTAGAATTGGGTAGGATTTTTCAGAAAATGTTGCTGGTAAACTTCTTAAACAAGTACTTTGAAAAGACATTATGTGGTGGAGAAAAAGGTGATAAATGTAGAGATAGCTGTCAGAGGTCTCAGAAACAGGAATCAATATGATGTGTGGGCTCAATTGCAAACTGATTTTTATGACTTAATTATGGAAATGCTTTAAACAGATAACATAAAATTGTATTTTTAAGCTTATACAAAATGCTATTTTGTTGATATGTTCCCTTTGTTTTTGTTAGGGAATTTAAGAAGCTTCTGCATGTTTCTGAGGAAAAGGTTAAAAAAAAATTCAAATTTGAAGAATATGATTGCTGAATGAACATACATGATAGTTTAAAAGAGAGGCCAAACAACTATTTTATGTTCTGGACTTTCTCATGTAACAGTAACTATATATCTTAGTTCTGCTTCTTTCCTTTCTTTTTCTTTTACTTTATTCATTAAACAAATTTTCATCTCTGTTTAAAGGAAAATTATCTCTTACACTCTTTAAAATGACATACAGTGCACAAATTTATGTAGCTGCTAATTTCCTTACACTGATTTGAGCTTGCTGGGAAGGCTAAGAGTGGATGATTCACTAATTTCAGAGGAATAAATGTTCAATTTTCACTTGATCTACCCCAAACATCAAGAACACTAATTAGATAACATTAGAGAAATTTAGTTTAAGTCCTATCTCTGAAATACTCAGTTCTTTCAGAGGAGTAGTATATAAATCAAAGAATGCATTTATATATTACCTGATTCTAAAGAAGATTAATCAGTTGATAAGCATGCATACAATAAAATGAAAAAAAAAAAACAGATAAAAATTGCCACCAAATTATATGGATTAGGGTATGGCAGAAAGATATGCAGACCACTATCCTCCTAAGCTATTAAAGCTGAACTTCATGAATGGCTTGAGTTTCTAGGATCCCTAAATTAAATGAGACTCATAGTAAGGTGCTAGTGGTAAGAATCCACCTGCCAATGCAGGAGACATAACAGATGTACATTAAGTCCTTGCATTGGCAAGATCCTCTGGAGCAGGAAATGGCACTCCACTCCAGTATTCTTGCCTGGAAAATTCCATGGGAAGAGGAATCTGGTGGACTACATCCATGGGGTCACAGAGAGTCAGATATGAATGGGCAAATGAGCACTACCACTACAGTTAGTAATAGCTCTCAATATTGTAAGTTAGAAGAAATTATAATTTCTTACATGGAAACACATCTTTTTTGTGGAGCTTATGTTTGAAAACGTCTCTTAGTGGTGTTTGTTCAAGAAACAGACCAAAAGGAATAACAACAATAAAAATAACTAAAATTAACTGGTTCTTAGTATATGTAAAATACCATATTAACCATGTAACAGAAATTGTACTACTTAACTATAAATTTAGTTACATAATTTCTATTTTATAAAGAGGAATAAAAGAGCAAATTTTAAAACTGTATCCAAAATCACACAGCTAAAGGTAGCTGAAAAGTGATTTTACACTTTCTTTTAGTAAATGACATACTCAGTTGCAACCCTATGAATGGAAGATTAAGGTACTAAGGGGTGGAGTATTATGTGGGGCAAATAAAGAAAGTATAGAGATTATAAAGGAACAGGGACCTAAGAAGTTTATTTGGTTTGATAATTGCCTTATGATATGTCATTTTTCTTTCTACAATGTAGCTGATTCAATTAAGAATGTCTTCTGCTTTCACTGCAGGCTTTTGAAGATATGCTGAACCAGCATGTACAGCACAGAATGTACTCACTGACATTAGCATTTCAGTGCTTTAAATATGAAGGGGAAACTTGCCTTGTAGTGTACCCTCTACTTTTTATCCTTGTATAGTCAGCATAATAAAATCTAGAGTGCTAAGACCATGGTATGAGTCTTCAGAAAAGGAGGCATCAAGTAAGGAACCCAGTCTTCTGAAAGGCTAAGGACTAGCCGAAAGGTTTCAAAAGAATCCTTTTCTTTCATCTGCGACCCAACTGAACTCAAGAGATAAGAGTACCAGATAAGAGTTTAGACCCAAAATTTTGTCATCAACAAAGGGTATTATCTGGCACCAAACGGAACTTGTGGTGGGGATCTAGAATTGTGGTTGTACAGCTGAAATAGTTAGATTTCATTATTTTGTCATCTGGCCTTTGTTTCTTTGAATATAGTGAATTACCAGGCATGTGCTTACTCTTCAAAATACCTTGACAAACACAAAGAAATAAGTAAAATAGGGTGTCTACTGAGAACCTTATAGGAGAAAAGACACACAAAAACTTCTGTTAGAACAATTTCAATTTTCTCTTGGAGTTCTAATTTGATTATTATTTGAGAGACTCAATGGTTTGGCTAGACTCTATGGATTACTTCTTGAAGGGTTTTACCATCACATAGATCTGTCATTTTATAGTGATTATTCTTCATCATTTTCCCTTCTAACTATGATGTTATCTTTGTTATACTGTTTGCAAATTAAAGAATATTAGATTGAGTGGACCAAAATATGTTCAGGGGGGAAAACTGTTCTGCATTTGATATGATTTAGATTTGTTAGAAGTTCTAAAATCAATTACAACTTTCTAAAATTCATAAGCATCAGAGTCTCTGTGGATATCTGATGACAAAATTGATTTAATTTTGGAAGGATAGACATATTCTTACCTCACTGAAATACAATGATTTTATTAACAAGCATAGTTTATTCTAGAGGACTATTAGTGTGTCAAGGCAATTAAAAAAATAAAATTACAATGTTAGAAACTTTTTTTGTATGTCAAAATGGACTATTGATATTTCCTATCACATGTTGATTATCCAGAATTCTTAATATAGCCAGTCCTTTATTACAAATATTTGATTTTAAAACAAATCCTTCCTCTGATTATCTACTGTCATTTACAGTCAATTGCTGCCAAAAATGTCGCCTTCTATCAAAATCTGTTTTTGAGAACATCTAACCAGAACTTGTTGCTCTTGGGAGCTTTTTCAAATCTACCATAGTAACTAACCTGCTTTAGGTACAGATATAGAGATTTAATTATCTACTTAATTACTTACTCTCTTAAGACTTAGAAAACTTAGGAAAGCCCAGAAATCAGGCTCAGAATGACTGTGTGAAGATTACATGGTATGCAAAATAATTTACATATGGAATACTGAGAATTTAAACAATGCTTTCTGACATAATTTTTATAAGAAATGTTCTGGGTTATAGAAAACTTACTCAAATACAAAAAATTGAAAAACATTCTATTAATCATTACTTTGTTTGATGTGGGGATCTAGAAGTTTGAAGTGTGTCTTCAAACTTCTGTAGAAATTTACTGGGGACAAGTCTTAAAATACATTTACAGTTGTACTACCACTAACTGTGAATTTTAATCTTGAACCACTTAATTGCTCTAGATATTTCAAAGAATTACACTAAGCTGAATCAGGGTTAAATTAAAGAGGTTGATAGATAAATTATCCTTTAGGTATGATGTTTTATAATTTTTTTTTTCACTTTGGGATGTACTTAATACACATCTAAATAGGGATACAGCAGTCAATGGATTATTCATCTCAGCATGGCAATTTGGGCATAGATACTAACAAGGTAACACAGATAGATGAGGTGATACAAACACTCTAACAAGAAAGAAAACAAAGAGTATAAGACTAAAAGTAAAAGCCACCAGCCCAGGTGGGATGCATGAGACAAGTGCTCGGGCCTGGTGAACTGGGAAGACCCAGAGGAATCGGGTGGAGAGGGAGGTGGGAGGGGGGATCCGGACGGGGAATACATGTAACTCCAAGGCTGATTCATGTCAATGTATGACAAAACCCACTGCAAGGTTGTGAAGTAATTAGCCTCCAACTAATAAAAATAAATGAAAAAAAAAGTTTAAAAAAAATAATAAAATAAAATAAAACTAAAAGCAATTATTTGGATCACGAAAGGCACAAAATAGGAAAAAAAAAATGTCTCAGAGGAAGAAATTAATTACATTTTATTCTTCTCCTTCACAAAGACTATACAAAGACTATTTGAGTAGTGTAATAAACAGACCAACAACCAAGAATGCACTCAAGACAGCTGAATGATCCACAAGTCCCATAGAAGACACATCTAAAATAGTAGGTAAGATGCCAAGAAGTACTGTAGCGGGTGTGAGAACCAAACACTTTACAACAAGCCACAGCTGCAAATGCCTGGCATGGTTAATTTTATGTTCATTTGACTGAACTCAGGTATGACTGGGCTTTCCTGGTGGCTCAGCTGGTAAAGAATTTGCCTGCAATGTGGGAGACCTGGGTTTGATCCCTGGGTTGGGAAAATCCCCTGGAGAAGGGACCAGCTACCCACTCCAGTATTCTGGCCTGGAGAATTCCATGGACTGTATAGTCCATGGGGTTGCAAAGAGTCGGACATGACTGAGCGACTTTCACTTTCATTTTTCAAGGTATGACTAGGTAGCCAGTAGAATATTATACCTGTGTGTCTGTGAGACTGTTTCTGGAAGACACTAGCATTTTATTCAGTGGACATAGTGAAGAGAGGAGGCCCCACCAATGTGGATAAGCAATCATCCAATCTGTTGGGGATCTGAATGGAAAATAGGGTGAAGAATGGGTAATTTCTTGTTCTCTTTTCGAATTGGGAAGTCCATCTTCTCCTGCACTTGAATGTCAACAGAATTCTTGGCTTTCAACATTTGATCAGAAACAGAGAGTTAGATGATTATTTCTGCTGTTCTCAGGCTATTAGACTGAATTACAGTGAATTCTCTGGCTTGCAGGTATCATACTGTGATACTTCTCTGACCTCCATTATTGTGCAAGCTACATCCTATGAGAGAATCCTGACTAATACCATGTCTAAGCTTATGACTAATAAAGAACATTTAAACATTGAGGATTTTGGTATTGTTGGAAAGGTTTTGCTTCCATATCTCTAATTTGATATGGAAACAAAGTACCTTGATTTGCAATATCCTTAATTTTACAACATTTATTATTACCTGTCTTGATTTCACACTGTATTACAAAGTGATAATAATCAAAGCAGTATGTTACTGGCATTAAAACAGACACAGAGATCTCTGAAACGAAACAGAGTTCAGAAGTACATCTACAAACTTGTGGTCAACTTCTCTGACAAGCGTGCCAAGAACACAACACAGGTAAGTCTCTTCCAAAAAATGGTGTTGGAAAACTGGAAAGCCACATGCAAAGAATGAAACTGGACCCTTATATCACTCAGAAGTATTAACACAGATTGGATTAAATACTGAAATGTAAGTATTTATGCTTCCTCTCATTACTTTAGTTTTCTCTCCTTGCTTTTTCTTTTATTCTTACATATAGAATAATTTGATATTGGACATATTTGGGTAATTAGTATAGATTTTTTTGTAAGATAATTAGCAGAATATCTATTATAAGGTGTTTAGTAGGGAATCTATTGTAATATATTAAGATATCTTTTTGTACTTGTATTCTTAACATCTGAAAAGGGGAAACAATACACAGTGAAAATATAACTAAAGTATCTAGTCTTTGTACCTTAAGTATTCTTTATAATGATAACAATTGCTGTTAATGAATTGTTCCTTCTTAAGCCTATGTGCAAGGAAAGATAGCTGTTCTCTTTAAACAGGGAAGGCTTGAAACAACCAAGACAATGTAGATTATGATTGGATGAACTGAGTTGATTTCCTACCCACTTTGCTCATCTGATGTTCTAGAGTTAGTGCCTTTCTTTCAGTATTCTACATGTCGTGCTTTAATTTTTTTTTTTTAAAGATTAATTCATAGTTTGTGCTTTGAGGCTATGATTTCAGAAGTATGTTAAATATAAACTCTTGTATAGGAGGGATAAAATTAATTGCATTATTGAAATTTCTGATGTATCTATCACAAAATTCGAAAAGTGTTTGCTGTTTGCTTGCTCTTTGTTTCAAGGTAGTATTAAAAAAAATAAAAAAAAAAACCCTTGCTTCAGATTGAAAAAAAGTATTAGTTTTTCCCTTTTCCCCAAATAATTCTTTGTTATTATCCTGCTTGGCAAAAATAAATGTGCAATATTTCATGAAATCAAGTTGGGCCTGATGATTGTGCTAGTGCAGGGTGTCTAGAGGATTTAGCACATGTCACCCCATATGTCCTTTATGTGTTTTTCATTCTAAGCACACTGGGATGAATCATATCCCTTGAAGAGTGTGATATAATTCCTGTTACTCCTGAAGCCTGTGTGGATTTGGCAGTGTGGATTTGGCTGGTGGGGATGGGGGAATTGCTGAACTTTTGTGAGCAATGTCTGAAGGTAACACAGTTTTCAAATCATGATTACTTTGCTTTCTTTCCTTTTACTTACTTTCTAGCAAACACAGAATATACTATTATTTATATTATTATAAATTATTATATAATTATATAAAAATATATAATTATATATTATTATATTTATATTATATTATTATTATAAAATAGCACTGTAATATATTTCATTATATGTGAAAGTAAATCCATGCCTTTAAAAAATATATTCAAATCATTTTCATTATTTAAAATTAACATTTAATGCACTCTATTTTCTGTGAGAAATAAATGCCTAAAGGCTAACAATTAAATAAGGAAAATTTTGCTGATAGTCATAAAAATTATCTATGCATTTATATTTCCATGTACATACAAATATAGTGTAATATTATCTAAAATATAAATATTTCTCTAGATAGTGACTTGTAATCTCTGTGATTATCTATAATAACACATTTTAATATGTTTGTGTTCAAAGACCAAAGTTACTTTATAATATGAAAGCAATTAAGCCCTGTTCACTTCTTCATCTTTAAATAAGCATTAAATCCTAGAAACAAGGGTTGTCGATTGAGGTCAGAGCCTTCCTTCACACCAGATGCTCAGGTGTAAGTTTTGTATGTGGACCACTGATTGTCCTTTTTGCACTGTTTCTGGATGTCATGTCTTGTATACACTGAGTCTTCGACTCACATACAGCTCAAGATTGAATAGAATCTTCTATCTTTACTTCTCCATGTTGTGGACACTTCTTGTCCCTGAAAGAATTCTTCTAAAAGACTAAACTGTTGAAGGGAGAGAGGAGAGAAAGGAAGGAAAGAAGGAAGAGAGGAAGGAAGAAAAAGGAAGGAAAATGGAAGGGGAAAGAATGCGACACTGAACAAGTTGATAAATTTAATAGATTCTACTTTAAATTGATAGAATAAAACTTAAAATGACAAAGTGGGAAAAAAGAAAAACATACTGATCTTAACATTTTTATTAAGCCTTTCTCCTTTCTTTGTCTCTTCTTGCAGTCTCCTCCAACTTTTCAATATACAATTTATCAACAGGAAACACTTTTAAAATGTCCTTGTCATCAAGATAGTCTCCCCAGCACCGTTTAGATGTAACTTTGCAAAGAGAGAGAAAAACCCATTAGGTTCATTCTGTTTATACTCTATTAAAAGTCATAATAATAAAAGAGCTTATTTGTGTATATGACAGTTGGTTTATAAACGTGAAGGATGAACATGCAGTTCTTGTGGTTTACTTGTCACTGAATTGTCCTTTAGTAGTCTATTGAAATGGAACATCTGACCTACATAAAAATAAACTGGGTTGTGAGTTATTTAGTCAATTACTAAAGAAACCCTCATTTAGTAATTTTACACAAGATTATGCCCAAATACAAATTAAAACAATCAAAATGTATACTGAGTAGCTGAGCTACATATTTTATTTATTTAGTCATTCTTTTTTACCTTTATAGGCAAAGACTCCTTCCTCCTACAGCCTGAATTAAAAAATAACACGGAGGCAGAACAGGCAGTAAAGATGGCCAGGAGAGAATACCAAAAGAAGGGGGAATGTGAGGAGTAAAGTGAGATGAGGAGAGGCTAGTTGATGTTAATGTTTGGTCCAGAAGAAAAATCATAGAGGAAACACTTTGGGACATAACCAAAGCAGCCAAGAGCATCCCATCTCTCTGCCTTTTTTTTTTTTTTTAAACCAAATTACACTTTTCTCTCTGTCCTGTGCTGCACTTGAAACATCCTCATTTTTGACAATTGACTTCATCTTTTTTAATTAGTAACACAAAAAAGTGTCTCAACACATGACATGCCTCCTCCTTTTACTAACATCCTCCTTGAATTTATACCACCTCACACCAGACCGTTCGGCTTTCACACAAGGTGCATTTACTATGCATGTACTTTGTGTCTGTACATCCTTTCCTTAACTTAGTTGCTAATACGTAAAGAGATTAAAATGTAGTACTTCTGTGTTCTAAACAATATGGTATATGCATAAACCAGCAATTCACATACAACTTTAAAGATTAATCCTCTTTTAGGCGCATATAATAGTTATGGTTATAACAAATCATTTAAATTAAGGAATTCCTTATTCTTTAAACAAGTGAAAAATCATTAAAAAATAAAAAATAAGTTCTTGTGCAGATAAAAAGATGAGTCTTATTAAGGAATATGATCAAATTACATGTCATGACAGTATTTGATTTACATTCTATTGTTGTAAAGATCTCTCTTGATCCTCTGTTGACTTTATTAATTGCTTCTGTGAAATGTAAGTGGGTGTCTAATAGGTTATTATATTACAAGGTCTTTTTCAAAGTGGTTTTGTACTTGTTCCTCTCAATTCATCTTGAATTTGTGTTTATTATTTTGGAGTTTAATGTGTATTTCTCTCTGAATAGATAGGAATGTGTCTGGTGTTTAAACTGTTCTAGATGATAATTGGCCTTAGCAAGACAGAATCTAAAAATAAAATCAGAAAATCAAATAAAGCTCTAGCTCATTATTTTAAGGGGAAAAAAAAGCACTTTGTTTTTAAAGGAGAAGTAGTTCAAAACAATGTCATTCTTTGTGTTCTATCCTTTTATGAACTGCAGTTTAAATATAATTTAATAGGATGTGTCACTAGAGATATTTATTCACGATACATGGTTTTCCCCTAAATTCTTCTCATTTCGGGACAGTTCCAATGTTTGTGTATTCTGCTTTGTTGGACTTACTATTTTTCCCCTTTGCTTTCTCATCTGGTAGTCAGTCTACATTTAAGATTGAATATGTTTTGTATTGCAGGAAATCATAGAATGCTGAATGCTAAAAGATGAGTGAAAACTGTTCATTTTCTTCAAGTTACTGATGGTTCAATGTCAGATATATATATATAGTCAATGGTTATAATAATGTCATAAAAATTGTGGAAGAGGTTCATAATAGCCTGCATAATAGAACAGGCTTGTGGCATAAGGCTTATCTGGGGAATTCCTTCAAGTTATGAGTTCTAGCATAACACAGTTACCACACACTCTCTATAAAATGCATTTCATTAGAACCTTAAAATTTTCCTTTGCTTGATCTTTCATTTTTTCTTAATAGTGCAATACACTTCCATTTATTAATTTAACATTCATGGTCTTAAATATTCGTTATTTTCCCTTCTCTGAATGAATCATGATGTCCTTATGCTTTTATACTTAGATTGTAAGAGAATTTACAGAGGGAAAGGTAAAAAAGAAAAATGGATTGATGGTGGGGGATGTCAGTCCACAGAGTGACAAGAATGTACCAGAACCATTCAGAACATAATCACAGAAATAGTTACATCAATTATCAGCTTTCTAAACTAATTTCTCTGTTGTTTCACTTTGAACTGAATTTTCAAGGATAGGTAAGACCTAGAATATGCTTAAACCTCTTGAGGTTTATGATGCATTTCTAATTAATTCATGTTTTGAAAAGCATTTACATCTAATTATCATAAATTAAGAAGCTGACTTATAATTTTAAATCTGGTATAACACACTTGTAGGAGTGGACAGTAGCCTGCCAAAATGTCAATTAGATCAATGTACACTTTGCTTATAGTTTCCTTTGTTGTGCAAAAGCTTTTAAGTTTCATTAGGTCCCATTTGTTTATTTTGCTTTTATTTCCAATATTCTGGGAGGTGGGTCATAGAGGATCCTGCTGTGATTTATGTTGGAGAGTGTTTTGCCTATGTTCTCCTATAGGAGTTTTATAGCTTCTGGTCTTACATTTAGATCTTTAATCCATTTTGAGTTTATTTTTGTGTATGGTGTTAGAAAGTGTTCTAGTTTCATTCTTTTACAAGTGGTTGACCAGCTTTCCCAGCACCACTTGTTAAAGAGGTTGTCTTTTTTCCATTGTATATTCTTGCCTCCTTTGTTGAAGATAAGGTGTCCATAGGTTCATGGGTTTATCTCTGGGCTTTCTATTCTGTTCCATTGATCTATATTTCTGTCTTTGTGCCAGTACCATACTGTCTTGATGACTGTGGCTTTGTAGTAGAGCCTGAAGTCAGGCAGGTTGATTCCTCCAATTCCATAAGCAAGGTGAAAAGACAGCCCTCAGATTGGGAGAAAATAATAGCAAACAAAGCAACAGACAAAGGATTAATCTCAAAAATATACAAGCAACTCCTGTAGCTCAATTCTAGAAAAATAAATGACCCAATCAAAAAACAGGTCAAAGAACTAAACAGACATTTCTCCAAAGAAGACATACAGATGGCTAACAAACACATGAAAAGATGCTCAACATCACTCATTATCAGAGAAATGCAAATCAAAACCTCAATGAGGTACCATTACACACCAGTCAGGATGGCTGCTATCCAAAAGTCTACAAGCAATAAATGCTGGAGAGGGTGTGGAGAAAAGGGAACTCTCTTACAATGCTGGTGGGAATGCAAACTAGTACCGCCGCTATGGAGAACAGTGTGGAGATTTCTTAAAAAACTGGAATTAGAACTGCCAAATGACCCAGCAATCCCACTCCTGGGCATACACCAAGGAAACCAGATCTGAAAAAGACATGTGCACCCCAATGTTCATCGCAGCACTGTTTATAATAGCCAGGACTTGGAAGCAACCTAGATGCCCATCAGCAGACGAATGGATAAGGAAGCTGTGGTACGTATACACCATGGAATATTACTCAGCCATTAAAAAGAATTCATTTGAATCAGTTCTAATGAGATGGATGAAACTGGAACCCATTATACAGAGTGAAGTAAGCCAGAAAGATAAAGACCAATACAGTATACTAATGCATATATATGGGATTTAGAAAGATGGTAACAGTAACCCTATATGCAAAACAGAAAAAGAGACACAGATGTACAGAACAGACTTTTGAACTCTGTGGGAGAAGGTGAGGGTGGGATGTTTCGAGAGAACAGCATCGAAACATGTATATTATCTAGGGTGAAACAGATCACCAGCCCAGGCTGGATGCATGAGACAAGTGCTCGGGCCTGGTGCACTGGGAAGACCCAGAGGGATCGGGTGGAGAGGGAGGTGGGAGGGGGGATCGGGATGGGGAATACATGTAAATCCATGGCTGATTCGTGTCAATGTATGACAAAAACCACTACAATATTGTAAAGTAATTAGCCTCCAACTAATAAAAATAAATGGAAAAAAAAAAAGATCAATGTACACTGAGCCTTTGATGCTGGGAAAGATTCAGGGCAGAAGGAGAAGAGGGTGACAGAGATGGTATGGTTGGATGGCATCATCAACTCAATGGACATGAGGCTGAGTAAATTCCAGGAGATGGGGAAAGACAGGGAAGCCAGATGTGCTGAAGTCCATGCAATCACAGTCAGACACCAATGAGCATCTGAACAACAACAACATCTAGCCTTTGCTATACAATGTACAGCTATTAATTTATTTAATAAAATCATATTTACTGTGTTTTTATATGAGCCAGTTAGTCTACTTTATAACTAAAACAAAAAATAGAGGTAGCTTCTAAATATATTTTAGAGGTGAAACCATTCAACAAAGTATGCAAATGAGCATTTTGAACAGAAATAATAGCATGCAAAATGATATAAAAGGTAGAAGATTACAAACAAAAGTCAGAGAACATCAATATTTCTGTATATCTAAGACAGCAGAATGAAGTGATATAAAAATTAAACAAAAGGTATAATTAGTTGAGATTTATATTAGTTATTAAATTCTAAATATTACAACATATCCATCCATTCATTTACAAAATATGTACTGAGTATTTATTCCATGCTAAGCATGTTTTTAGCATGTGGAAGTTGAAATAGAAAGTTAAGAGATACCTGGAGTAACAGGCAAATTTGACCTTGGAGTACAAAATGAAGCAGAGAAAAGGGTAACAGTTTTACCAAGAGAACATACTGGTCATAGCAAACACCCTCTTTGAACAACACAAGAGACAACTCTACACATGGACATCACCAGATGGTCAATACCAAAATCAGATTATAATGTTCTTTGTAGCCAAAATGGAGAAGCTCTCTACAGTCAGCAAAAAAAAGACCAGGAGTTGACTGGGCCTCAGATCATGAACTACTCATTGCAAAATTCAAATTCAAATTGAACAAAGTAGGGAAAACAAGTAAGCCATTCAGGTATGACCTAAATCAACTCCCTTACAATTATACAGTGGAAATGACAAGTAGATTCAAGGGATTAGATCTGATAGACAGAGTGCCTCAAGAACTATGGACAGAGGTTCATGACAAGGTATAGGAGGCAGTGATCAAGACCATCCCCAAGAAAAAGAAATGCAAAAAGGCAAAATGGTTGTGTGAGGAGGTCTTATAAATAGCTGAGAAAAGAAGAGAAGCTAAAGGCAAAGGAGAAAAGCAAAGATATAACCATTTGAATACAGAGTTCCAAAGAATAGCAAGGAGAGATAAGAAAGCCTTCCTCAGTGATCAGTGCAAAGAAATAGAGGGAAAACAATAGAATGGGAAAGACCAGAGAGCTCTTCAAGAAAATTAGAGATGAGTTCAGTTCAGTTCAGTCGTTCAGTTGTGTCCGACTCTTTGTGACCCTATGAACCGCAGCACACGAGGCCTCCCTGTCCATCACCAACTCCTGGAGTCCACCTAAACCCATGTCCATTGAGTCGGTGATGCCATCCAACCATCTCATTCTCTGTCATCCCCTTCTCCTCCTGCCCTCAATCTTTCCCAGCATCAGGGTCTTTTCAAATGAGTCAGTTCTTCGCCATCAGGTGGCCAAAGTATTGGAGTTTCAGCTTCCACATCAGTCCTTCCAATAAACACCCAGGACTGATCTCCTTTAGGATGGACTTGTTGGATCTCCTTGCAGTCCAAGGGACTCTCAAGAGTCTTCTCCAACACCACAGTTCAAAAGCTTCAATTCTTCTGTGCTCAGCTTTCTTTATAGTTCAACTCTCACATTCATACATGACCACTGGAAAAACCATAGCCTTGACTAGACGGACCTTTGTTGGCAAAGTAATGTCTCTGCTGTTTAATATGCTGTCTAGGTTGGTCATAACTTTCCTTCTAAGGAGTAAGCATCTTTTAATTTCATGGCTGCAATCCAAGGGAACATTTCATGCAAAGACGGGCACAGTAAAGGACAGAAATGATATGGACCTAACAAAAGCAGAAAGATATTAAGAAGAGGTGGAAACAATACACAGAACTATACAAAAAAGATCTTCATGACTCAGATAACCACAATGGTGTGATCACTCACCTAGAGCCAGACATCCTGTAATGCAAAGTCAAGTGGGCCTTAGGGAGCGTCACTATAAACAAAGCTAGTAGATGTGATGGAATTCCAGTTGAGCTATTTCAAATCCTAAAAGATGGTGATGTTAAAGCACCACACTCAATATGCCAGCAAATTTGGAAAACTCAGCAGTGGCTGCAGGACTCTAAACGGTCAGTTTCCAATCAAGAAGAAGGGCAATGCCAAAGAAACTTCAAACTACTAACAGCTGCACTCATCTCACACACTAGCAAGGTAATGCTCAAAATTCTCCAAGACAGGCTTCAACAGTATGTGAACTGTGAACTTCCAGATGTTCAAGCTGGATTTAGAAAAGGCAGAGGAACCAGAGATCAAATTGCCAACATCTGCTGGATCATCAAAAAAGCGAGAGTATTCCAAATAAACATGTACTTCTCCTTTATTTACTATGCCAAAGCCTTTGACTTGTGTGGATCACAACAAACTGTGGAAAATTCTTAAAGAGATGGGAATACCAGACCACCTGACCTGCCTCCTGAGAAATTTGTATGCAGGTCAAGCAGCAATGATTAGAACTGGAAATGGAACAACAGGCTGGTTCCAAATCGGGAAAAGACTACATCAAGGATGTATACTGTCACCCTGCTTATATAACTTATATGCAGAGTACATCATGTGAAATGCTGGGCTGGATGAAGCACAATTTGAAATCAAGATTGCCAGAAGAAGTGTTAATAACCTCAGATATGCAGATGACACCACCCTCATGGCAGAAAGCAAATAAGAACTAAAGAGCCTCTTGTTGAAAGTAAAAGAGGAGAGTGAAAAAGTTGGTTTAAAACTCAACATTCAGAAAACAAAGATCATGGCATCCCATCCCATCACTTCATGGCAAATGGGGAAACAATGGAAAGAGTGAGACTTTATTTTTGGGGGCTCCAAAATTACTGCAAATGGTGATGCAGCCATGAAATTAAAAATGCTTGCTCCTTGGAAGAAAAGCTATGACCAACCTAGACAGCATATTAAAAAACATTACTTTTCTGACCAAGTTACTTCTAGTCATAGGTATGGTTTTGCAGTAGTTATGTATGGATGTGAGAGTTAGTCTATGAAGAAATTTGAGCACTGAAGAATTGATGCTTTTGAACTGTGGTGTTGGAGAAGACTCTTGAGAGTCCCTTGGACTGCAAGGAGATCAATCCAGCAAATCCTAAAGGAAATCAGTCCTGAATATTCACTGGAAGGACTGATGCTGAAGCTGAAGCTCCAATACTTTGACCACCTGATGGGAAGAGCTGACTCATTGGAAAAGACCCGACTCAGTGGAAAAGACCCTGATGCTGGGAAAGATTGAAGGCAGGAGGAGAAGGGAAAAGCAGAGGATGAGACGGTTGGATGGCATCATCGTCTTGATGGACATGAGTTTGAGTAAGCTCTGAGAGTTGGTGATGGACAGGGAAGCCTAGTATGTTGTAGTTCCTGGGGTCACAAAGAGTTGGACACAACTGAGTGACTGAACTGAACTGAACTATGTTTTTAGAGAATATGGTAGTGAATAAAGTCAACAGAAAGGGAGTGGATTAAAAAAAAAAGACAAATAAATCAACAGGTAAGTTAGATGCTACTAAAAATGAGAAAAGCTGGTGTTTGATCATTGCAGAAAATAATAGTCCAAAACCCAGTAGCTAAAAGTAAACTATATTATCATCTCTTATGATTCTGTTGTTTGACTGGGATCAGCTGGGTGGTTCTGATGCATACAGTAGCAGCTGGAATTGCAGTCATGGGAGGACTCAACAGGGTGGGTAGATCCAAAAGAGCTAGTTCATAACTGTTGCCTTGGTATAAACACCCAAAAGATTGAGATTAGTTGGCTACTGAGGCTTTTTGGCTTCCTTCTCTTTCCATGTAGTCTCAGCGTGTTCTACAAACCTCTGTACATGATGATCTCTCCATGAGGCCTCTTCAGCAAGGAAAGCAGATTTCTTATGTGGTAGCTCAAAAACAGAAACTGTCGGGTCTTCTTAAGATTTGTTGTTGTTGTTATTCAGTTTTGCCCGGCTGTTTGTGACTCCATAGACTGCAGTACATGAGGCTTCCCTGTCCTTTATTGTCTCCCAGAGTTGGTCCATTGTGTCGGTGATGTCATCCGATCATTTCATCCTCTGCTGCCCTCTTCTCCTTCTGCCTTCATTCTTTCTCAGCATCAGGATCTTTTCCAATGTTGGCTCTTCACATAAGGTGGCCACAGGTTTGGATCTCCTTAGGATATAGCCCCCAAATTGGCACACGTTACCTCTGCCACATTTCATTGGCTAAAGTGAAACCCAGGGCCAGGCCAGATTCCATAAGAGGGGACATCACAAAGGCATAAATATTGGAAAGTGTGGCTCACTGGAGATTATCTTTGGAGAGCAGCCACTGCAGTTGGGGTGAAGATACTTCACAGGGAATGATAAGACACCACTCCTCTTTGGAGAGAGCATCCGACCTGAGAGTTGAGTGAGGGAAGGAGTCAGTTAAACAGCAGTCTGAGGGAAGAGCACTTCAGCAATGCAGTATGAAAACACAGAGATGAAAACTCTGGAATGTCTGAAGAACAGATAGAAACTGGAAGATCAGTGTAGCTACCGTCAAAGTGAAGGAGGAGACAATGGCATCAATGGAGTTTGCAGAGTTAGTAAGGCCTAAAATCACAAAGGACTTTTTATGCCTTGTTAAAAGATAGGACAAGTTCTCAAAAAAACAGAAAGTTAATAAAAGATTCGATCTTGATTTGATTTCTCTCTCTTTTTTTTTAGATGTTGGCTTTATTTCTTAAGTAAAGAGGTGGTATGATTTGAATACTATTTTTTAAAAAGAGCAATCTACTTCTGGTAAAAAATAAGAAGTCTAAGAAGAGAAAGAGTGGAAACAGGGAAACAAGTTAGGAGGTAACTGCCACAGTCCAGGCAAAATGTATCAGTGTTCTTGAAAGGGATTCATGAAGATAAGGAGAACTAAAGACTTCCAAAGAACATATTTGGAAGTAAAGCCAACAGTGCTTGCTGATGGACTGACATTAGAGAAGGGGGTGAGAAAAAGATCAGGGCATATAACTGTGTTTTTGGCTGGGTGAATGATGTGTGCTACTAAATGATGTGGATAACCCTAGGGACCTGTACCTGACTTTTGGCATCCCAGTGTTTTCATCACTTTCTAAGTATGGAGAGCATTCTACCTTGAAAGTCTTGTCCTTACTAGAAGCAGGCTATGCCCAGTATTTACATTCCTGACCCCTGTCATGGTACAGGCACGTGTCCTGAGATGGCTTAAATAATTTACGTATCTCTTAGATTTATAGCTAGTGATTTGAAGAAGCTATGCAGCACCCATCCTAGAGAGTATGTTCAAAGCATCAGCAGTTATATAAAGTTATGGGGATGCAATTACTGTAGCAGAAGTATGCAGTGTTTGATACCAGGATAATTGACTCTGTAAGTGATGTAGTCTGTCCCTAGCAGTGATAATGCAGATGTTTTCAACAGACCATTCTGCGGCATGATTCTGGACATTACAACTGCTTAAGCTCTGAGACATATGCTTTAGACTTTCCATAAAGGTATGAGAGGCATTATGTTAAAACACACTCATACAAATAGTGGAAAATGAATCCCATGAACATATCAGGCTCATCAGTAAAGTTTCTGAGAGCTCAGTAATCTTGGTACTTGCGTAGTCACTAAGTCATGTCCAACTATTTGCAACCCCATGTACTATAGTCAGTCAGGCTCCTCTGTCCATGGAATTTTCCAGGCAAGAAATACTGGAGGGAGTTGCCATCTTCTCCTCTAGAGGATCTTCCCAGCCCAGAGACTGAACCCATATCTCCTGCTTCTCCTGCATTTGCAGGCAGATTCTTTACCACTGAGCCACCTGGGAAGCCCTCAGTGATCTTGGTACAACATTATACCATAAACTAAAAGGACAACTTGCCACATTTTGTCCTACCTATCACTAAGAAAGAGGCACAATGCTTCTCTGGTTTTAAAAAGCTCCTTCTATCATAGAGCATGTTGTCTCAACCTATTTTTCAGTTGAGCAAAAGCCTTTGAATTTTGAGAGGAACAGAGAGTGAAAGGAAGGCTTATACATACTGCAGTGCAAGTAGCTTTACCACTGAGCCTTCACAACCCAGACACTAAACTCATCTGCAGCATTGAAGGCTTGCGGAGACTGTAGCAAGTCCTATTAGTAGTACATGAAAATTCTCTTAAGATTTTTCTCTTCTTTCAATTCTAACTAATGGAGTCATGCAGATGATGAAACCTGGCTATCAGCAACATGTACACATATGACATGTGCTGTCCATCCCATACTGAATGCTATCTAGTCCGCAAACCCATAAAGTTTGAGGCCCTTTACTCACTAAGTGGAAGTTTTTATATGAGGTGATCTCAAGCAGTTATTAATCACACAGGCCAATAGCTGGAGCAGACAGCTTGTAATCACTGTTGCCTACTTCTCCCATTCACCAACTTTCTTATATCTTACAGCTTCACACAGAAGTCCCTGTCACTATAATATTATAGCTCAAGTGGAAAAAATAAATGCCTCCAGTGTGCAGAACTTCTGGAACTATACCAAGATGTACCCTCTGTTTGGAAATCTAGGTGGCCTGAGGTAGGGAGATACATAGACACTTGAACAATGGCTAGCATATGGCTTAAGAGGCAGAGATATGAAAAGAGCAGTTTATGAGGAAATTACTAGTAAAGACGTTAGGGGGAGAGCTATGCAACATAATATTGCATGCTGGCTCAGTTGTGTCCGACTTTTTGTGACTCCATAGACTGTAGTGCTCTAGGCTCCTGTCCAGACAAGAATTCTGGAGTGGATTGCCATTTCCTACTCCAGGGCATCTTCCCAACCCAGGGACTGAACTCACATCTCCCATGTATCCTGCATTGGTAGGAGGATTCTTTACCACTGAGCCACCTGGGCAACCCAATCAACTTAATATTACTCAATCATAAAAGAGAATGAAATTTTGCCATTTCTGACATTATGGATGAACCTAGAGGGTATTAGGCTAAATGAAATGAGTCAGACAGAGAAAGACAAATATTGGATGATTTCACTTATATGTGGAATATAAAATTAAAACAAATGAACAAATGTAACTAAATAAATAAAATCACAGATACAGGGGACAAACAGGTAGTTGACAGAGAAGAACAGGGTGGGAGGAAAGAGAAAAATAGGTAACAGAGATTGAGGGGCAAACTTTCTATTACAGAATAAATGAGTCATAGGTATGAAATTTACAGTGTGGGGAATATAGTCAATGATTATTTAATATCTTTATATGTTGACAGATGATAACTAGACTTATACACTTTGAAATATATAGAAATATAGAATCACTATATTGTTTGTGTACCAGGAACTAACATAGTGTTGTAAGACAAATATATTTCAAAAACAAACACAGAAATTAACAAACAAATAAACTGATCAAAAAGAGATCAGATTCGTGGTTACCAGAGGTGGGTTTGTGAGGGGGGGGGATTGGATGAGGTGGTTATAAGACACAAGTTTCTGATTACACATGATTAACACCACTGAAAGTTACACAGGAAAGTTGTCAAGAGAGCAAGTCCTAAGAGTTCTCACCACAAGGAAAAAATATTTATTTTGTGTTTTTTAAATTTTCTGTCTAAATGAGATGACAGATATTCACTATATTTATTGTGATAATCATTTAAGGATGTATATAAGCCAAATCATTATGTTTCATAACTTATATAGTGCTATATGTTAACTATGATCTTAACAAAACTGGAAAGAAAAGAAAAAAAAATAACAATTTTTGAGTCAAACAACCTAGATTCAAATCCCAGTTCCACCTCTTAATTATTTTGTAATCTTTGTCAAATTTCGTGTGCCTCAATGCTTCTATCTCTAAAATGGGGATAAGAATTATACCAACATAGGAGAGTGAAAAAGTTGGCTTAAAGCTCAACATTCAGAAAACTAAGATCATGTCATCCAGTTTCATCACTTCATGGGAAATAGATGGGGAAACAGAGGAATCAGTGGCTGACTTTATTTTTCTGGGCTCCAAAATCACTGCAGATGGTGACTGCAGCCATGAAATTAAAAGACACTTACTCCTTGGAAGGAAAGTTATGACTAACCTAGACAGCATATTGAAAAGGAGAGACATTACTTTGTCAACAAAGGTCCATTTAGTCAAGGCTATAATTTTTCCAGGGGTCAAGTATGGATGTGAGAGTTGGACTATAAAGAAAGCTGAGCACAGAAGAATTGATGCTTTTGAACTGTGGTGTTGGAGAAGACTCTTGAGCGTCCCTTGGACTGCAAGAAGATCTAACCAGTCCATCCTAAAGGAGATCAGTCCTGGGTGTTTATTGGAAGGACTGATGTTGAAGCTGAAACTCCAATACTTTGGCCACCTGATGAGAAGAACTGACTCATTTAAAAAGACCCTGATGCTGGGAAAGATTGAGGGCAGGAGGAGAAGGGGAAGACAGAGAATAAGAAGGTTGAATGGCATCACCAACTCAATGGACATGGGTTTGGGTAGACTCTGAGTGTTGGTGATGGACAGGGAGGCCTGGCGTGCTGTGGTTCATGGGGTTGCGAAGAGTCGGACAAGACTGTGTGACTGAACTGAACTGAATGCGAGTGTTAATAAGATTAAATATTAAAATACCTATAACCTTCTCAAGAAATGTCTAGTTTATAATAAGCAATCTTATTATCTATTTACATTAATAATTCATTTAAATAAATGCATTAAAGTGTTTCTAAGAAAGGAAAAGAATATATTTTATCTGATGTGCTGAACAGTCAACTATTCCTGCTAAAACATTTTTACTAGCATAATTTTAATCCCTTAATTTAACTAAGAAAAGAAGATAGGCATTGACTCTCACTTCGCTGTAAGCAGAGCTGTCTCAACAGTAGCTAGGGTTAACTCTCTTACTCTTTCTACTGCCAATAAAAAAGACAAACAGAAAAATCCCATCTGTCCATGTGACAAGTCCAAAATCAGACACCTGCATGGCAAATATGCGTAGCAATGAGTATCACAGATGCTCTATATTTAGTGCAAACCATATGCTCAATGATTTACTTAAATTGAATTGGGAGGATGAGCCACTATAGAAAAGTCCACAGAGCAATTAAGGAACAACATGTTTTCCTGCTCTCATCTCATCTTTCCTCCTTTAGTCCCAGATGTTACGAGCACTACAGAGACATTAGTCAGTTTGGTAATTTATTGTCAAATTGTTAAGGGTTTATGAAGATTTTGACCCATTTTGCTACATTCGTTTTGGCAGCAAGATTAATTTAATTATAACTGTCTTGGGGACAAAGGAACACAGTAGGATATCATTTGTTATATTTGAACGGTAGTGCTTTCACCAGACACTCCAGCATTTGTGCATTCCCAATCTTCAAGTGTGTGATTTGTCTAAAGAACAGAAGAAATAAAGAAAGCTGGCAGCTATGTACATTCTCTAAATGACATTACTTGATTTCTCAACCCTTATAGCTCTGAAGGAGAGTCCATAAACTCTCTAGACTTCCAATAGCTCTAGGATTTTATTCAAAGCCTTTTAAGATGTATTTTATTCCTATCTTTTAAAAGTTATCACAATATTTAGAGAAGTTTAAAATAATTGATAATATTTTAGCCTAGGTCATTACTAGAATTCTTCAAACATATGTGATTAACTTTTTCAAACTGATTCAAAGGAAAAGTCAGGGTGTAGGTTTTGCCCTAATTTAGTCCACTGCACAACAAATGTTAATCCAATGATGTTGTTCAGACATGGACTCCCTGAGTTGAGGTTTCCTCATCTAATAACAGGGTTACTCAGCAATGTCCACATTAGTGGACAGTTATTATACAGATTAAACAGAATAACATGTATATAAGTGTTTTCAATATGTTTATGGGCAATACTATCTTGAGATTAATATTTTTCCTATTTCTTCATGTCATTTCTCCAGATAGATCTAATTTCTACAAGGATTGTATTAGTCTATGGATACTAATATGTTACTAATACAGTTACTTCTAATACAGAGACGTGGTAAGTTCTTATTAAATACATCTTGAATTAAAGTGAGTTCTACTTACTTAAGTATGCTATGTAGATAAAAGCTGCCAGGTACAAAATACAAAACTCAAAGAAAACAATGATCAAATAATTCAAATAAAAATAATCAAAGAATTTGGAGGAAATATATATATATTTAAGAATATATATATATTAAGAATATATATATATATATGCTTAAGCCAGTGATTCTCAAAATGTCTTCTCCAGAGCAGCAGCAGCAGAATCACCTGGGAACTTGTTAGAAATCCTGAAAATCCTCAACTCCAGCTCTGACCTAGTGACTCAGAAACTCCAGGGGTAGAGGAAAACAATCTGTTTTAACAAGCCCTCCAGTTGATTCTATTGTTTGCTGAAGTGTGAGATGTACAATAATGATATGTAGAAATTACTTGTTTCTGTTATTGTATAGAATCTCCTCCAGCAGTTTGGGGGCCACTGTCATTCCATAACAACAACTTAATCACTATACTTTAGTGAAGGAATTACACTAAAATCCGTTTGGGAAAAAACCCATGAGAGAATGTCAATCCTGTAGTGTAAGGAGCACTGAAAACTTTCTGCCATGATAGAAATACTCTGTATCTTTGCCATCCAACTGACATGTGCCTAATGTGACTAAGAAACTGAACTTTTTAACGTCATTCCATTTTAATAATTTCAATCTAAAGCTGCGTATGGCTAGTGGATACCATATTGACACAAATCTAGGGCATTTTTCTCTAATGGAGTTTGTTAGAAACCGTACAAAGATCTTCAACATTAAAAAAATGGGGTTTTAAGAATGGCATAAAGTACGAGAGAGGCCAAACTCTAGAGAAACCATCATTTGAGTTGGGCCCTGGAGAATAAGACAGATCTTCAAAAGACAGAAATGGGAGAGATATTAGACAGAGGCTCTGACATACCAGAAAAATGCAGTGGAACACAAGTTCCAGAAATTGCCCAAATTGATTTGTGTACAAAACATATGTTGTGAAATTATGGAAAATAAGGATGGAAAATTTACTGCATCCAGGATATGAAAGGCCAAAAAGTTTGAGTTTTGTTTTCTATTCTTTAAAAAATCATAACTATTTCAGGTAAAGTAATGATGGAATTGGGAAGATGGTTAATTGTACAGGATGTACCAAGTAGAGGAATAAAATAATAAACAGGGCAGGGAAATGTAATTTGAGGATATAGGAGTTCTCACCTTGTCATGTTTCCATTTAATTGATTATCGGAATACCTATTATAAACCCAGCATTTGCTTATATACTAATTAGCAATGTTTATAAAAGTGTTGCCTACCTCAGCCAATTTCCAGAACTCTCATTTGATTCTCTAAGTTTGAATCTCCAAGTGTGGAGTCCAGGAATCTACAAAATAATCAACAAATTTATTCATGATTGTTTAGAGCACATTTTAGAACTAATGAGTATGTGAATAATAGTAAAAATTTGACTTATATGGATCAAGTATACAGTTAAGTAAATATAAATAGTGATTTGGCTGCAATATTTGCCAACTGATGACTTGGTTGCAGCAGAAGCTATTAAGAATACACAGAAGAACTGTACAAAAAAGATCTTCACGAGCCAGATAATCACGATGGTGTGATCACTCACCAAAAGCCAGACATCCTGGAATGTGACGTCAAATGGGCCTTAGGGAGCATCACTACAAACAAAGCTAGTGGAGGTGATGGAATTCCAGTTGAGCTATTTCAAATCCCAAACGATGATGCTGTGAAAGTGCTCTACTCAATACGCCAGCAAATTTGGAAAACTCAGCAGTGGCCACAGCACACAGAAAGGTCAGTTTTCATTCCAATCCCAAAGAAATGCAATACCAAAGAATGCTCAAACTACCACGCATTTGCACTCATCTCACATGCTAGCAAAGTAATGTTCAAAATTCGCCAAGCCAGGCTTCAAACAATATGTGAACTGTGAACTTCCAGATGTTCAAGCTGGATTTAGAAAAGGCAGAGGAACCAGAGATCAAATTGCCAACATCTGCTGGATCATTGAAAAAGCAAGTGAGTTCCAAAAAAACATCTACTTCTGCTTTATTGACTATGCCAAAGCCTTTGATTGTGTGGATCACAAAAAACTGTGGAAAACTCTTAAAGAGATGGGAATACCAGACCACCTCACTTGCCTCTTGAGAAATCTATATGCAGGTCAAGAAGCAATGGTTAGAACTGGACATGGAACAGATAGGATCCAAATTGGGAAAGGAGTATGTCAAGGCTGTACATTGTCACCCTGCTTATTTAACTTACATTCAGAGTACATCATTAGAAACGCTGGTCTGGATGAAGCACAAGCTGGAATCAAGTTTGATGGGAGGAATATCAATAACCTCAAATAGGCAGATGACACCAATTTTATGGCAGAAGGCAAAGAAGAACTTAAAGATACTCTTGATGAAAGAGGAGAGTGAAAAAGCTGGCTTAAAACTCAACATTCAGAAAACTAAGATCATGGCATCTGATCCCATCACTTCATGGCAAATATATGGGGAAGCGATGGAAACAGTGACAGACTTCATTTTTGGGAGCTCCAGAATCACTGCAGATGGTGACTACAGGCAAATTAAAAGACACTTGTTCCTTGGAGGAAAAGCTATGAGCAACCTAGAGAGCATATTAAAAAGCAGAGACATTACTTTGCCAACAAAGGTCCATCTAGTCAAAGCTATGGTTTTTCCAGTAGTCATGTATGGATGTGAGAATTGGACCATAAAGAAAACTGAGCACCGAAGAATTGATGGTTTTGAACTGCGCTGTTAGAGAAGACTCTTGAGAATCCCGTGGACAGCAAGGAGATCCAACCAGTCCATCCTAAAGGAAATCAGTGCTGAATATTCATTGGAAGGACTGATGCTGAAGCTGAAACTCCAATACTTTGGCCACTTGATGCGGAGAACTGACTCGTTTGAAAATATCCTGATGCTGGGAAAGATTGAAGGTGGGAGGAGAAGGGGATGACAGAGGATGAGATGGTTGGATGGTATCAGTGATTCAGGGACATGAGTTTGTATACTCTTTGAGTTGGTGATGGACAGCCTGGCGTGCTGCAGTCCATGGGGTCACAGAGAGTCAGACTCAACTGAGTGACTGATCTGAACTGACCTGGATTGATTTAACTTACACTGATTTTTACTTTCTGTTCCTCTGCCATACCATTTTCATAAGATTAATGAGTTCTAAGACCCAGCTGTGTGAGCTTTTAAACCCATGGGGTCATACAAAGTGACATGTCAGATTAAGTCAGCAATCTCTGCAGTTTAGCCTAACATCAATTTCACGCAAAGTAATCAGATACTTTAGGAAAGGCAATTTCATGTTAAACTGTTTAAATGCTTGTGTCAGTGTGGTACATTACTACTTGGTCAGATATATCCCAAATGTGTCTTTCCAGTAAGTTCACACTCCTCATTTTGCAGCATTAGGAGTTATTGTCCTATACTCCTCTTGTAGTCGGGATCATCCTTCTTATTAGGAGAGGACACTAGGTGGAATACCTTTCTATACTCTATTCATTGAGAGAAGAGGCCTAAAATGGCAAATGAATGCATGTCCAGGCTTTTCTGATTGTATCGTTAGTTAAGAATATGTAATAAAAAGAAACATTTCAAAAAAAAAAAGAAACATTTCCTTGTGTTCCTTATAGAAAGGTATTTCTTGCATAACTTGCACCCTATTAGCTAGTAAAGGATTTCTAACAAAGAGAAGTATTTTCTTGTATTTATATCCCTAGCGGCCTATTTAGACTCCAATTATTAGGAGTATGCAGTTCAACTCAGTAAGGAAAAAGGAATGGGGAAAAAATTTCCAAATAGATACTGATGGAGACAAGGTCCACATAGGCCTTTATTTTGACTGCAGTTATAGACCAGATATCAAAATCTCAATGCTGTTGTACCAAGCCTGGAAGTGGTGGTGGCTCCGATGGCATCTTAGTGACAGCAGTAATCAAAATGAAAGGAGTCCCTTCTTGCTTCTCAGCCACACTGCAATGACCTGGGCTGTTCACAGCCTTCACTGAGAAGGTAAGTGATTGAATTGTGAAACATGGACATTTTCCCGACTTCATTTTACCAGTGATGAATTCTATTTCCTGCATGTTAAAGGAACTTCTGCTCATATACTGCTTTTGATATAGGAAATGAAAGTAATGGACATACTTTATAAAAACGAATATACATTCCCACTTGGTTTACAAAATGCTGCTTCTCCTACCTACTGCAATTGATTAAGAGTGAAATATCAGCCTTCACTGGGAACCTCTAAGCACTGTAAATTTTTCTGGTCCCATGGTGTGTGAAAGATATTTCTCCCTATAATTTAATTTTATTCACTAACTGTTTGCATATTGCTTATACATCATGAAGACTGGAAAATTGGGAATCTGCAGCCAGAAAATAATATAACAAACATTTACATTCATTCTGTTAAATATTTATAAAACTTTAAAAACTGCTAGGAGCTTCTTCCATTTTTAATTACAATCACGAAAATGAAAACTGTTCGGTTTTTCTCTGAAGAGCTACTTTATTATATACTGAGATAGTTTATTTTTTTAATAATGCTAGTCAATTGTTATCATTTCTTCATACAACTCTAACAGTTACTCTGTGCAATTTTATAGCTCAACTATAATGTTCAGTGCAAAGTAATTCACATTATAATAACAATGGAATTTTACAAAAAGGTTCACATAAACCTAGTAAACAGTAAAACAGCAAGTTGACTATGTTCTAATGGACTTTTAAATGTGAGTTAACAGTGTTCTTTCCTAAGGTTTTTTCTTTATGGTTGAAATTGCTTAACCTCATGAAATAGAAAAATGCTCTCCCTCCTCCCTCTTTCCAGTGCACTTTGCTTTACATACAGTCATTTTACAATAGCAATGTTTGCACATTCAGCCACCTTCCCAGTCACTCATTTCTTAAAAGCTGGGGCAAACTTTATGTCTTAGAATGAAGCTGATGTTGCATAGTGACAGTGACCTGTTCATTTTAAGCTGTATGGTCATGACTGTTTCATAAGAGCAATAGGATAAACTCAGTTTTGACTGTAAATAAAATATAATAAGTAAATCGAACATATGAAATCAGTCAAGGACATCTAATCTTGTTGTACAGCAATCAGGCATACCTCATTAAAAATAAATTTTAATTATCATAACTGAAACTGCATTTAAAAATAAAGATATATATATATATATATATATGTATGTATGTATACATACATAGTTCCCTTCAATATATGATTAGCAACAAAATACGCAAAATTAAATTTAGAAGCCACAAAATCTTGGGTCAATTTAGCATGGGTAGCTCTTTTCTAGGTTTCCTCTTTTGAGATTCCCAACACTTCCCAGCCAAAATCATTGATTCAGTGTGTTTTCTGTCTTCATGTAACTCACTTCTAAGTTCCTAAAATCTGGTGTATGCGAGTTCTGGGGGCTAAATCCAACAGGAATTCTGTACCCCAAGCCTGTCCAATACTGATGAAACAATCTTGAGAATGCAGCAATAAGGTATGGTACATCTGGTAAACCTTAGGTAAGACTTCAAAGAAGACTGGCTACCAGGCCATTTTGTATCAGCAAGGGATGATAATGTTGGAACTCAGGCCTTACACTTTCTCAAGCAAGGCAGGAAAATGAGCTGTGGTTTCTGGAAAGATTAAAAAAAAATCAGACAACTGCCATAAAACAACAAAAGGACAGGAGTAATAGTTTAAAGGCTGGTATATGAAAAAGCAGAAAATGTAGTGAGCACTCAGAGGAGAAAATCTTGGTTTGAAGTTCTCAGGGAAAAGTGATAAAACGGGCTTGAGGCAAACATGGAATTTAAATATGCTGGAGGAATTATAGTCTCTTCCTGGACATATCTCTTTGCTAGATACTCTATAAAAGTTTACTAATGCTTCCAGCTTTTAATGTGTCAATGGTTAATCACTATACATATTTATAAAATATCTAGGAGTAACCATGTAATGAACAGTGCTATTAGTAGTTAGAATTATAAAGCAAACACTTTTGATCCCTTAAGAAAACTGAAATTATTTTTAAAGAAATATATATGAATTAAAAGACCCAACTATCCATTAAAGATACATTTCTTCCAAGGAATCACTAAGCTACTTAGTGAAACAAACGGGGACTTGGGAGCATAGAAATGCTACACATGTGCTTTAGAAATTTAGATTCTTATCCATCACCAATTTGTTTATCTAGGAAAAAACCACATGAATTAACCAGTCACTTATCTGGTGTGGCTCTGTTGCCACTTTCATCTGAATATAGTTCAGAGGTAACTTCTTAAAAAAAAAACAACCCAAACACAGAGAAATAGAATCTGTCCTTTCTTTTTCAATACATATATGGATCCTCCACTTGAGTATTGAAATTGCATTTCATATCTGGTTTGGAACTCAGTTCTTGAAAGCTAAACATAATCATCCTTAATCCATCTGGCTGCTTACTTATTACTTTGAAGAGAGGGGAGAAAGGTGCCTATTGAGTTTGCTCTCCAATCTCTGCTTCTTTAAAGAGTGCAGGTGAATAATCTATATTTCAAAGAAAGATGACCTTTACTTGATTTAATGGAATCTCTCTTTCAATATCTGAAATGAGAAAGTGATTAAAGCTTTGGTTGATAGGCAAGATGTATTTTAGGAATAGATAAGCATAAAGGTCAGACACTGTCAGAAAGGATTTTGACTTCCTTTAATATTTAAGTACTTCATATGAATCACGGTTTATGCATTAATAGTATATTTTTAAGTTTGATTAAAACTGCTGCATTTTTGTATAATTCAAAGTTGGTTTCTGATATAAAGATATTGGGTATGGCAGGTATATTTTTGTTGAGATTTTCATGGATAGTTGGTCTGTACTCATAAGACCATATGAGAAGATAATGGTCATGTAACACTGGTTTGGAGATTTTTAAATTGCTTGACATATTCCTAAATTATAATTAATTTGAATTTCAATAGCTATGTTTTGACTGTTAACTGTTTTTAAGGAATATCTCTCAACAAATTTATAGGGAAAGAAATATCACATTTATGGAGGTATTACAAGGTATTAAATGTCCCTCGGTGCTTTACAGGTATCAATTAATTTAATATGCACCATTTGACCCATAGTCAAGGCTTGTTGACAGAATGAATAACTTTATAGAGCAGTTTTTGTTTTTTTTCTTAGCCTCATTTTATAGATTAGAATTCTGTGGCACAGAGAAGGTAAATGATTTGCCCAAGATCATGAGACGAGTTAAGTGTTGGGGCTGGGTTTCAACACAGACCTCAAGCTATAGCCTAAATTTTTACCATGATGTCCTACCATGTGTTCTTACTGTTAATAATAGCATACAACTCATATTTGTTTAGCATCTTATGTTGTACAAAACATAAGATTAGCTCAGCTTTCCTTTATTTCCTAGTAACACTGTGGTATATGTATATTTCCTTCTTTTAACGATTTCCAACCACACTAATTATCATTATCTATAGCTTATAGGTACGTTATTGGGTTATTATCCAAATCAAACAGAACAAATGTATAAAGACAACCACTAGGAGATTTAAAGAATGGTTATAATCTGTTTCTGGATCAAGAAACATTTTATTGAGGGAGAGGAATTGTGATGACCATTCAAGCAAGATTTTGACTGTTAAAATATCTCAGGCAGAAAGCATGCCAACCATAGGCCAATAAGGCAGGTATTTACAGTAAAACTGTAAACTCTTCCTGGAAGTCAACTTGCACTTACATTTCAAATGCTGCCTAGGTTTCCCCTACATAAGAAACTGTTAACTGCCCTGACATATTCCAAAGGTTGTTGATGGTGCCCCAAATCTGTGATACCACTGGCTTCCTTTAGTAAGCCTTTACTCTGCCCTTTGTAAATCTAGAATATTATAATTAACCAGAAAAAGACATCTGGGTGAAATCCTTGGTCTAATGTGTTTTAGCAGTAGTGCTGCTGCTGCTGCTAAGTCGCTTCAGTCGTGTCCGACTCTGTGCGGCCCCATAGACGGTAACCCACCAGGCTCCCCCGACCCCGGGATTCTCCAGGCAAGAACACCGGAGTGGGTTGCCATTTCCTTCTCCAATGCATGAAAGTGAAAAGTGAAAGTGCAGTTGCTCAGTCGTGTCTGACTCTTAGCGACCCCATGGACTGCAGCCCACCAGGCTCCTCTGTCCATGGGATTTTCCAGGCAAGAGTACTGGAGTGGGGTGCCATTGCCTTTGTTAGGCAAATTAATTAGCTCTCTTTAGTCTACCTTCTTGCTTTAAAACTGGAGATAAATATTAATATTACCTAATTCTTTAGAAAGTTTTCTGAGAATCTTGTAAATTACAATGGATGTGTACTATAAATCTCAAAAATCTGATATATCTATTTCATGTAGAATATCACCACAATACGAAACATTTCCTCTATTTGACTTTTTTCTTACTCTTTTTTTGTTTCCACTTATTTTTATTAGTTGGAGGCTAGTTACTTTACAATATTGTAGTGGTTTTTGCCATACATTGACATGAATCAGCCATGGATTTACATGTGTTCCCCATCCCCATTCCCCCTCCCACCTCCCTCCCCATCCCATCCCTCTGGGTCTTCCCAGTGCACCAGCCCCAAGCACTTGTCTCATGCATCCAACCTGGGCTGGTGATCTGTTTCACTCTTGATAATATACATGTTTCAAAGCTGTTCTCTCTAAACATCCCACTCTCGCCTTCTCCCACAGAGTCCAAAAGTCTGTTCTGTACATCTATGTCTTTTTCTGTTTTGCATATAGGGTTATCATTACCATCTTTCTAAATTCCATATATATGCTTTAGTATACTGTATTGGTCTTTATCTTTCTGGCTTACTTCACTCCGTATAATGGGTTCCAGTTTCATCCATCTCATTAGAACTGATTCAAATGAATTCTTTTTAATGGCTGAGTAATATTCCTACTCTTTTAAGTATGTTTTTGTTACCAAAAATAACATAAGAGCTTATTTCTGCAATATACTTTTGGTAATATATAATATATGAAGATGATATATGCTACTAATTAAGAACAAGACTCAGAAATATGAAAATAAAAAAGTCAACAAATATTTTAGATATTTATGTTCAAAATCATACTAAGGTAACTTAGGAAAAGAGAAAACAAAACAAAAACAAACAGAATCCCTCCCCTCACAAGGGGGGAAAAAAAAAAAAAAACAGACCTGATAGTACCTGCTGGAAAGTGAACTCAAATTCGGATCAAACTCTCTTACAGGGAGCAGTTCAGAAGAGTGCTGTGTGTTCCAGCTGCTGCCCAAGTCCCACCATCCCCATTACTGGAAGGGATTCCTACTTTACCTCCCCAATCCCCACAGTGCTCCAAGTTTTCCCATCACTCACTACCTGGGCACCCTCAAGGCTAACTCAGTGATGTCCTCAGTCACCACTAGAAGCTGTGGATTGCTAGTTTATTCCACAGTGCCTAAGATTTTTAACCCTCTAGACAGTGATGTACAGACTCTTCCTCTCAGTAACTCCTGAGGCTTTTCCACCGTGTCATCTGGTACACAGAGTCATCAGTCAATTTCCCTGATGCTCAACTATTTGCCAAAATTAGTTATCATTTTCCTTTGCCTTGTTGCTTTAATTTGGCTATCCCTTCAGGACTTAGCCCTCTATGAAGTCCCCAAACTGTTCATGAGCTGTTCCTCTTCCCACGATTCTCCTAAACGTAAGCTTGATGGTAAGGCAGGTGTTCTTTTTGCACCTCATTCCCAGTTTCACACCAGATTGTCCCTTACTTCGCTAGAAATAGCCAGTGTTGAATGACAACATCATGAACATGTCACCTTGAAGCTTCAGTCATTCACCCACCTCAAGATCACTGCCAATCATTCCTCAGAGAATTTAGTTAGTTTGTCATCACCCTCTCTCATTTACTCTTGCCATATTCTTGGCAACACCAGTGTCCTCATAGATCATTCTTCCAGCAGCCCTGCTTCTCAATTCCTTCACTTCGTCTCTTCCACTTGTCTCACCCCCATATCCTGCCTTTCACTTCCTGAGTCAAGCTCCAGAACATCTATCATTACCAGTAACTGAAGCCCCTCTACAATCTCAGGTTCAAGCGCCCAGTTATGACTCCACTTCATCCAGATAACTCTGACTAGCACTGAGACACCAATGCCTTTTGATTCCTTCTGAGAATTATACTTTAACAATCATTATTCCTCTTCATGAACTCTCACTCACTTTATGCCCACACATCACTCTTTATCCAAATTAGATTCCTTGCTTCTCTAGCATCATAGATAGCCAATATCATCATCTCCATATTTTATTTCATTTCTTAAAAACCTATAAACAGGCCTTCCCTGGTGGCTCAGTGGTAAAGAGTCTGCCTGCCAGTGGAGGAACATGGGTTCGATCCCTGGTCCAGGAAGTTCCCACATGCTGCAGGGCAACTAAGTCCGTGAAACACTATTGAGCCCATGCTCTAGAGCCCAGGAGCCACAACTACTAAAGCCTTGATGCCTAGAACCCGTGATGTGCAACAAAAGAAGTCACCACAATGAGAAGCCTGCGCATCACAACTAGAGGGTAGACCCTGTACCCCACAACTAGAGGAAAGCCCTTGTGCAACAGTGAGACCCAGCACAGTAATAAAAAAAAAAAACAAATAAAATTATACAAATATAAACAGCTTGTTATGGTTTGTAAAATATACTCTTTTTTAGACTTTTTTAAACTGGAGTATAATTGCTTTACACTGTTCTTCATTTCTGTTGTTAGTTGTTAGTTGGTTAGTTTCTGCTGCATAACTAATTGGAAACAATTTCTGCTTTACAATGTTGTTTCTGTTGTTAGTTGTTAGGTTAGTTTCTTCTATACAACTAAGTGAATCGGTATATGTATACATATCTAGCCTCTCTCTTAGACCTCCCTCCCAAATCCCCCACCCCATCCATCTAGGTCATCACAGAGCATCTTTCTTTATAACCTCAATAATTTTACCCCTTTCTCAATCCTCAGATACTTGTGTAAAATAACACTCAGCAATGCTAAACATCTGCTGGTTTGGCATCCATACATGTAACCATGCTAACTAGTTTCACATTAGTTACCACCACTCTTTTCAACTAAGCCCTTAATGCTGCCTGACGCCCACACTGTGAACTGTGAGGCCTCTCAGTCGTGTTTGACTCTTTACAATCCCATGGACTACCTACCAGGCTGCTCTGTCCATGAAATTTTCCAGGCAAGAGTACTGAAGTGGGCTGCCATTTCCTTCTCCAGGGGATCTTCCCAACCCAGGAATTGAACCCAGGTTTCCTGCATTGCAGGCAGATGCTTTACTGTCTGAACTACCAGGGAAGCCCCCCACACTACATTGCTACATTTCCTTATCCATTCATTTACCCATGCTCCTAGACAATGATTAAACCTCTTACTTTCCCTGCTGCAACTCTCAAAATTCCTTCCTTTGTTCTCACACACAGACTGTGAGTTTGTTTCTTACTTTACCAAGAAAATAAAAGCAATCATAAGAAAAATAAAATCCATAAGCAAGATATCATCATCCTTTCTATTTGATCCCATGCTTCATTTTATTAATATGGATTCACTTTTTGCTTTTATCTAAGAGTAACCCATTAACTTGTGCTTTATATTTCATATTCTCTCATTTAAATCCAAGCCATTGTTCCAGCAATACCTGCTCTCCTTTTACTGAATCTTTTCTATCTGTATATAGTCATCCTAATACTTTAAAAGTTTAATACACAAACCTCTCTCATGAGTTCATATCTTCTCCTAGTTACCACTCAAACATTGATGTTTTCATTTACAGCAGTAATCCTCTAAGAAATGTGTACCCTGGAGGTCTTCCCTTTCACTGCTGCTTGAAATTCATTCCAATCAGTTTTGTCTCTAGCACTTCACATTGCTCTTGTCATGATCAGCAACAACCATGACCTTGATAAATTATATTGTCAGCCTCAGCTCTCATCTCACTTGACATAGCAATACAATTAACACAGGTGATCTCGACTCCCCTTTGTCATACGATGTCATTTAGCTTCTAGAAAAGAAATATTCCCTCTTTTTCTTCTTACCTCTTGACTGCTTCTAATTCTTCCCAATCTCTGCACAGATTCTGAATAATCTCTCTGGCTTTTTAATATTGGAGGACTCAAAGCTCTCAGTTTCTAGCCTTCTTTTGAGATGGGTAACTTCCTGCCTGGGGGAACTGAGAAACATTGTCACATGAGCACAAATATCAATGTAACCTCATCTTTGTTGTCACATGCAATTATTTTTTATATAAAGGTGATAAAGTGTTATATATTTTTGTGGTATTGGAAGTGGTGGAGAGTGGTTGAAAAAATGTACTGCTGCTTGTTACAATAGTTCAACATAAATCTTGGAAAGGAAAAAGCTAAAAATTTTCCCAGGTCAAGTGTTCTCGGTAACCAGCATGGAGTAAAAAGAACGTGGGGGAAATTTTGGCATATCAATATTTGATTCCTGTGTTTGCCAATGATTAGTATGACTTTCTGATGTTATTTTAAAATTTCTTATCAATAAAACATGGCTAGGAAATGTAAATTTTTACAAGTGATAAACCATAATTTGGCTTCACTTTCTGGTTCCAAGGATGATTTTTTTCCTTCTGATATTCAAAGGCAGTCATTCCCCTTGGACTCCTGACCCCATCTTTCTTTGTCATCGTTAGACCTTATACCAACCCTGTTACTCTCTCTTCTCTCTCTTTGACTTCCTAAATGCTTCATTTCATTACTTGACAGGTTTGCTCAAGTCTCTAGAATCCTAAAAGAAATTCATATGATCATTCTAGAAGACTATACATACCAGTGTCTCAACTTTAATAAGATCTAAAATAATTTATATATTTTCCATTAAATATTCCATCTTCATTAATTTCCATGCCAATGCTCAGTATTGTTATTCAGCCAGTTACCCAGTGGGCAGGAATTTAGAATTCCCTCCTTGACTTAACGTCTTCCACATCCACCAGTTCTAATTAACAAGTTTTATTTATTGTATCTCCTAAATTATTCTTAAATCTATAACCCTTCTTTTCATCTGCATGATCACTACCATAATCCAAAACTTTATCATCCATTGCTTAGCTTGTGGTAAATTTCTTTCTAATTTGATTGGAATTATATTTATTATAATTTATTATACTCCTTCAAGTTTATATACTTCAAGCTGACAACCTCAGCTCTCTGATAAGAACAAGTCATTCCTCATTTTGCAGCATGTAAAATTTTTCAATGACATACTCCTAATGGCAAAGAGTAGCTTGCCATGCACTTTAAAATTTTTGAGCTCTATTTCATGATATATTTGTTATAAAAATATTTTTAACAACTTATAATGTGTTTAAGTAAATCTTTCTTTCTGTAATCCGTTCTACTTTTCTGCTTGTGTGTTTGGATTCTCCATTGGATTAAGAGCTACTTGATGGAAAGAAATTTTTCTGATTCTCTGTTTCAAAAGTATAGTCAATACTGTCCAATTCATAGAGAAAATCTGATACTAATAGTCAAATGAGTGAGAAAAAGGAAAAGAATAATGTTGGCCATTATGTTAAGTTAGAAGTCACATACTCAAATACTCAGATTGAATCCATAGTTATTTCTTCTTTTGTCAATTACTAATGGACAAACAGACTGGTTCCAAATAGGAAAAGGAGTACATCAAGGCTGTACATTGTCACCCTGCTTATTTAACTTATATGCAGAGTACATCATGAGAAACACTAGGCTGGAAGAAGCACAAGATGGAATCAAGATTGCCAGGAGAAATATCAATAATCTCGGATATGCAGATGACACCACCCTTATGGTAGAAAGTAAAGAGGAACTAAAAAGCCTCTTGATGAAAGTGAAAGAGAAGACTGAAAAAGTTGGCTTAAAGCTCAACATTCAGAAAACTAAGATCATGGCATCTGGTCCCATCACCTCATGGGAAATAGATGGGGAAACAGTGGAAGCAGTGTCAGACTTTAGTTTTTTGGGCTCCAAAATCACTGCAGACAGTGATTGCAGCCATGAAAATAAAAGATGCTTACTCCTTAGAAGGAAAGTTATGACCAACCTAGACAGCATATTAAAAAGCAGAGACATTACTTTCCCAACAAAGGTCCATCTAGTCAAGGCTATGATTTTTCTAGTGGTCATGTATGGATGTGAGAGTTGGACTGTGAAGAAAGCTGAGCACCAAAGAATTGATGCTTTTGAACTGTGGTGTTGGAGAAGACTCTTGAGAGTCCCTTGGACTGCAAGGAGATCCAACCAGTCCATCCTAAAGGAGATCAGTCCTGAGTGTTCATTGGAAGGACTGATGCTGAAGCTGAAATTCCAATACTTTGGCCACCTCATGGGAAGAGTTGACTCATTGGAAAAGACTCTGATGCTGGGAGGGATTGGGGGCAGGGGGAAAAGGGAATGACAGAGGATGAGAAGGCTGGATGGCATCACCGACTCGATGGATATGAGTCTGAGTAAACTCCGGGAGTTGGTGATGGACAGGGAGGCCTGGCGTGCTGGGATTCATGGGGTCTCAAAGCGTCGGACACGACTGAGCGACTGAACTGAACTGAATAGGAGAATGGCAACTCTGAAATGAACCTCTTCCATTCTACTCATTTATTATCTATATTCTTTTTTATAATGTATTTATTTATTGACATGTGAGATCCTCCCGGACCAAGCACTGAACCTATGTCTCCTGTACTGGCAGGCAGAGTTTTTACTGTTGCGCCACCAGGGAAGCTCTATTGTCTATATTCTTGATTTCCTTGTTTGCACTCTACACCATTGTTCCTCTCCTTTTAGGTTGTCTGTTTTATCATAACATATATGCTCTCTTTCTATGCCTCTTTTAGAAATGGCAATTAAAATAATTTGCTGGGGCAAGCATATCTAGCAGTCCCCAGTACATGCTTAGTCACTTCTTTAATAATAGAATTCCTAACTTTTGACTGGGCATATAGTCACTGGGAATTCAGATGCAGGCCTCAAGCTTCCATTAAAAGCTGGTTGTGATAAGATAACTAACTTTTTGGCAGAAATGCTTCATGGGAATTCCAGGAAGTAGCCCTAAATAGACTATCCATCCCTTTTTCTCTCATTCTTGTTCCTGCTGACTGGAAGGTAGTCAGGGCTGATTGAACCTGTAGGAGCCATGGTGGGCCATAAGGAAGCATAAATCTGTGATAATGATGAAATGGCCATGTAGCCATGAGCTATCTTCAGATTCCACTTACATAAGAAGACAATTAAGGTATATCTTGTATTAGTGAATTGTTCTTCAGTTTCAATTTTACCTGAACACAGAGCTAACTTTAGATCTAACCAAGGAAATTTCTCAAATTAACATGCCACCAGAATTCCTCTCAGAATAGGGACTGTGGTGCTTGGGTATTGAAAGTAAGCATCCCTAAAGCCTTGGATTTGTAGGCAAGATCAAATTTCCAACATGTGTTGGATCAAAGAAAAAGCATGAGAATTTGAGAAAAATATCTACTTCAACTTCATTGACTAAGGTAAAGCCTTTTTCTGTGTGGATCACAAAAAACTGAGGGAAATTCTGAAAGAGGTGGGAGTACCAGACCACCTTAACTGCCTCCTTAGAAACCTATATGCAGGTCAAGATGCAACAGTTAGAACTGGACATGGAACAATGGACTGGTTCAAAATTGGGAAAGGAGTACATCAAGGCTGTATATTGTCACCCTGATTATATAAGTTATATGCAGAGAACACCATGTGAAATGCTGGACTGGATGAAGCACATGCTGGAATCAAGACTTCCGGGAGAAATATCAATAATCTCAGATATGCATGTAACACCACCTTTATGACAGAAAGAGAAGAGGAACTAGAAAGTCCCTTGATGCAAGTGAAAGAGGAGAGTGAAAAAACTGTCTTAAAACTCAATATTCAAAAAAATTAAGATCATGGCATGTGGTCCCATCTCTTCATGACAAATAGATGGGAAAACAATGGAAACAGTAACAGACTTTCTTTTCTTGGTCTCGGAAATCACTGCAGATGATGAATGCAGCCATGAAATTAAAAGACACTTGCTCCTTGGAAGAAGATCTATGACCAACTTAGACAGCATATTAAAAAGCAGAGGCATTACTTTGCCTACAAAGGTCCATATAATCAAAGCTATGGTTTTTCTAGTAGTCATGTATGGATGTTTGAGCTGGACCATGAAGAAACCTGAGTGCTGAAGAATTGATGCTTTTGATCTGTGGTGCTGGAGAAGACTCTTGAGAGTCCCTTGGACTGCAAGGAGATCAAACCAGTCAATCCTAAAGGAAATCAATCCTGAATATTCATTGGAAGGACTGATGCTGAAGCTGAATACTTCAGTTTTGGCCTTATTCGGTATTTGGCTGAATGCTTCAGCTGAATACTTCCAATAATTTGGCCACCTGGCGTGAAGAACTGACTCATTGGAAAAGACCCTGATGCTGGGAAAGACTGAAGGCAAGAGAAGGGGATGGCAGAGGATGAGAAGGTTGGATGGCATCACCAACTCGATGAACATGAGTTTGAGCAAGCTCCAGGAGTTGGTGATGGACAGGGAAGTCTGGCATGCTGCAGTCCATGGGGTCACAAAGTGTTGGACACAACAGTAACTGAACTGAACTGAATCATCATAAGAAAGCAAAGGATAAATGAGAGAGAAGAAAACGAATATGCAAGAGAAGAAGCGTAGTGGAAATGTAATGGGTAACAGTGTGGTCTATTACTGTCTATTCTAATATCACAAAATTCTTGCTGTGATTAGAATGGAAAGATTTTTGATTTGGGTAGAGCTGAGGTAGTTTGCCTATGAGCAGGGCAAGGAAGTTTAGAGGAAAACAGAAATATTGGGAACTTTATGAAATCAAGGTGACATTTCTGGAACTTTATAAGTCCTGGAACTGAGGTTCAGTCAGATATAGCTATATCTATAGGTGATAGTAGTTATTTGGAACTTATAATCAGTAGTGACCACTCATATTTAATTTTCATGATATAAAAGTACAGAGGCATTTAAAGTCCCAAAACAAAACAAAAACAATTTCAAAATTATTAGTTGGGAAATTCTAAAGGACCTTAGGATCACCTGAATTTGGAAGTATCACAGCTTTGAAAAGCCTTCCATATAAGAAAGGAGCATCACATAGCTATACAAAAATAAAAATCTCCATTTATTGGTATAGCATTAATTTCAGGATATATTAGTAAACTATATAAAAGGCAAGGTACAAAAGATTATATACCTACATATATGTGTACATATATTTCTACTCTTTTGGGTAAAAAAGAAGGGGAAATAAGAAAATATACACATATCTACTTCTTTTTGCAAAGGAAATGCACGTTATGCATTTTTAACTGGCATACCTCTTAAGTGATGCTATATCACTTCAAGTGGATGCCTGGGCATCAAAATGGATGAGATTCTTTTGCAAATTATTATTGATGTTAATTGTATTCTTTACCAAATGACCCCTCCTGTTAATTAAGCCATCATTGATGATTCTTGCCTGAATCAAATTTTTTATGGTTACTATAAAAGTTTATTATATAAATTTATTATTTCTTCTCTATTAATTGATATTCTGTTAAAAGAATAATATTTTCCTTATCCATCCATTTTGCAAATATGTATCCTCAATGTGCATATTTCTTTTCAATTTGAACTTATAGATTCTTACTTTATTTATAGAGATACAATCCATAAATATCTTTCTATATTTTGATGCTCAAATTGTGCCTATTTAGTTCTCTGGAACTCATTTCAGCTTTTTGCTCTATCCTTCTGACATACCTTCACCATTATTTTTAATCACTTTCTTATTACCTGGCACAGTGAGTTATTTCTGGGTCATTTGGTAGCTTTTCCATTCCAGACCTGGAATCAGTCATTTCTATCCATTTCTGATAAATTGTTCCTTAAAAAGTGACTCCAAAACTTAGTGGTCTAAAATAATTCTAAGTGTGTATTTTTCTCGCAGCTTCTATGGATCAGAAATTCAGGAGTGCCTGGCTGTGCATTTCTGATTTGTGTTTCTTGGGAGGTTTCTTAGGTGTCCACTGGGCCTGTGGCAACTTGGTAGGTGAAGAGTGACACTCCTCTGAGTATATCTTTTTGTATAATTTTGGCTATCTGAATCAACCTGTAATATTCTACATAGTCCTAACTTTTAAATGAGCAAGATGGGAAAAAACAGTAAATGCAAAAAAAAGAACAGATGAATTCAGCTGGATTTTAAGTAAATAAAATAACCACATTCAAGGTGAATATTTTTAAAGAAGAACAGGTTCTACTAACTCTTAAATAAATTAATGTCCTTAGTCTAAAGAATATTTCAACAACTAACAGTTCTTGAATCCTTCTCAGTAGGCATGTGAATAGAAGCACTGAAACCATATGATGCAAGCTGAAGGACTTATTAAGTAGATTTATATGGAAATTATTTCATAATTTCAAATATTTGTGCATATGTACAAAACGCAGATACATGCACACATAACTCACTACATATTTTGGCTCTGTTCACTGAAAACCCTAGAAGCAATGATGTTATCAGTAAAAATGAGCACATCAAGGTCATTGATTCTTGATTCCTAGTGTAAACAGCTTCTAAGGTTTAACCCAATATATCGGGAGGATATCCTAGATATCTTCCTCTGTATTCTAGATAGTCACTCTCACACTGAATCAAGGCTTGAATGACCAAAAGATTTATATGGAAATTCATTATTTCATAATTTCAAATATTTGTGCATACGTACAAAACGCACATACATGCACACATAACTCACTACATATTTTGGCTCTGTTCACTGAAAACCCTAGAAGCAATGATGTTATCAGTAAAAATAACCACATGAAGGTCATTGATTCTTGATTCCTAGTGTAAACAGCTTCTAAGGTTTAACCCAATGTATCCTAGATAAGGATATCCTAGATATCCTCCTCTGTATCCTAGTGTAAACAGGATGTTTATTTAATATTTAAAAGATTCCTAGTATAAACAGCTTCTAAGGTTTAACCCAATGTATCCTAGATATCCTAGATATATCTAGGATAGGAGGATATCCTAGATATCCTTCTCTGTATCCTAGATAGTCACTCTCACATTGAATCAAGGCTTGAATGACCAAAAGATACCGGTAGTGAGAGTGTGTGATTTCCAAGTCTAGGCCATAAAAGATATTAACAGTTTTATCTTGTTTTCTCGTATCTATCAATCAAGGGGATGTCAGCTACATTATTATGAGAACACTCAAGTAAGCCATCTTGGGAGATACCCACACTGGAGAGGATATTAAGGTCACCATCAAAAAAGCTAACACCAACAGGCCAACCACATGAGTGCTCACGTGGCTCCTTCAACTCCAGTCAAACCTTTGGACCACTGCAGGCCCACTGGACAAGCTAACTGGGAAAACTCATGAAAGGCCCTAGCCAGAAACGTCCAGCATGAATCCCTGACCCACAGCAACTCAGATATAATAAATATTTGCTGTTGTTTTGAGTCATTGAATATTTAGACTAGCTAGGTAACAACTGAGGACTAGTAACGGTTTCTAAGTATCATTAATCACAAAAAGGGGCTTCCCTAGTGGCACAGATGGTAAAGAGTCTACTGCAATGCAAGGGACCAAGGTCTGATCCCCGGGTCAGGAAGATCCCCTGGAGAAGGGAATGGCAACCAACTCCAGTATTCTTGCCTGGAGAATTCCATGGACAGAGGAGCCTGACGAGCTACATTCACAAAAAGAAATGGCAAACCTTGGAAAACTGACTGATTCAGGTCTGAGACAGGGAAGTTAGATGATAAGAGTGAAACATTTTGCTTTGCCAGAAAATAAGAAAGTGCTTAAAGACAATGACGGGGCTTGTGGCAAAAGATTAAAGGAGCCAGCTTGGCAGCGTTCCAACTAGTCAAACTGGTGCAATTTACCATCAAAACATATAAATATATTAATGATCTTGTTGATGAAAGTAAGGATATATGAGCCTATATTGAAAATAATCACACACACGTATGTATCTATGTGTTTATAAATGTATAACTAAATTAAAGAATAAATAACTAGTGAAAAAGGAAAATTCTTTATTTAGGTATAGTATCAAATAATAGAGAAAAAAGTGTATAATTAAATAATTATCTCTACAGCCAACATAGTATGAATTGATTCTGGCAAGAATCAGCAATACATGCTTAATCAGTAGGAGGATAGCATTTGATGAGGAGTAAGATATTTACATATTCTTATAGGACCTCTTCTCAAATTAGTTACTAATTACAAAAGGAAAAGTACTACTTAGGAAGTGGATAAAAGGACATTATTTTAAGCAAGTGATCAAAATTAACATCACCAATAAATTGCAAAGGAATATCCCAGGCCTCCATTGTGATGTCCTGAGAAGGACACAGAATCACGCTGAGAACTGTGCCAGCCAAAAATGCATAACCTGAATCTAATCATGAGGAAACATCAGACAAATCCAAACTGAGAGGTAGTCTATAAAATAACCGGCTTGCATTCTTCAAGGAACCTCAATGTCAAGAAAGTCAAAGAAAGGCTAAGGAACTGCCCAAGATGAAAGAAAGCTAAAGAGACAAGCAAACTTCATTCACTATATGACCTGGATAAGATCCTGCATGGAAAACTGCTACACAGGACATCATTGGCACAACCGAATACACGAGTGGGGGCTGTGGGTTAGAATAAAGTATTGTGTTACTGTTAAATTTCACAAATTTATTATTTTTGCTGAGGTTGTTTAAGAAAATATCCATATTCTTAGTAAATGCACATTGAAATGTTAAAGGATAAAAGGTAATGTTGACTAAAAAAAGATGTACAACTTGAGAGTTGTGACTTAAGTTTTATTTGGGGCAAAATGAGGACTGCAGCCTGGGAGGCAGCATCTCAGATAGCTCTGAGAGACTGCTCCAAAGTGGCAGTGGGGGAAAGTCAATATATAAGGTTTTGGTGAAAGGGGAGTTCAATACCGCGAAGCACTCAATTTACAAAAGGTTTTTTGTTAGTCATGAGGGTCTGATGTCACCATGAAGGGATTTAGTGCCTCTCTAGATATGAGAGATGCAAGGATTGAGATCATAAATTCTGTTCCTAAAAACAACCAACTATCTAAAGACCAATACTTTGAAACTCCAATACTTTGGCCACCTGATGTGAAGAACTGATTCATTGGAAAAGACCCTGATGCTGGGAAAGTTTGAAGGCAGGAGGAGAAGGGGACGACAGAGGATGAGATGGCTGGATGGCATCATCAACTCAATGGACATGAGTCTGAGTAAACTCCAGGGGTTGGTGATGGACAGGGAGGCCTGGCGTGCTGCGATTCATGGGGTCGCAAAGAGTCGGACACGACTGAGCGACTGAACTAAACTGAACTGATCTAAAGACCTGTCCCACAAGATTCCCTGGCATGCATCCACCCCGAACTCCCTCAGGGATGGTTGAAGGTCAACAGCTATAGCAGCATGAGGTGCAGTCACCGTAGAGGCAGATGGCAAATGCCTTTGGTGTTCAGTCATTGGCAATGCTCTTGGTAAGTGCCAATTTGTAGTTGACAGTAATGATACTTGAAATCTACTCTTACATGTTAAAAAATGCATGTACACACAAACATAGACACAGACACACTCACACCTACACACAGGATATCGTGAGGGAGACAGAGACAGAACCAGACAGACATAGAGAGAGAGATCTCAGAGGAAATGAGCTAATAATTGGTAAAACTGCAGAAGGGAGATATTATTTTTGTAACCTATCCAAAGCTTGAAGCTGCAGTTCTTAGGGAAATTTTCATTCCTTTAACATTTTATTTCAAATTAGTGCCTTTTTTTGAGAGCAGAGAAAATGGTAGATGTTTAAGTGGAACAGCAATTCAATTTTTGGCGGTCAGAAAGAAGAAAGAGAAGTCAACTTCTGTATAAGGACAACAAGTGACAATTCCTATTAAGGAAAGATGAAATCACAAGCATGGCATTAAGAAGGAGAGGGCAGACTATAAAAAAAGAAATTCATCCTGGAGTACAAAGGATTAGAGGAGGGACTTAGGATTTATCTAGGCAATGATAAGCAAGTTATAAGTCTGTCCTTGTTTGTATCAATTTTGATTCTCTACTATACTTGGAAATTTTTGTAGTGCTATGAATTCTTCCTAATCATATATGGAAAATTAAATTGTGTTTTTCTAACTGGATCTAATTATATAACTTTCAATCTTCAATTTCAATTTTTCAATCCAATTCAGAATGTCTCAGTAAATTAAAGTTTCTCCCTTTTACCTTTCTTTTTTCCCCCAGGTGTGATTTAAATAGATGGGAGTGATGTATGGGGTGATCTAAATAAGGATGAAGGAATGTCTATGAAAGGAATCACACAGGCAAAATTAAGAAGGTGATTCAGGTTTTCTTTCTTTATCAATCTTTGATTCAGAGGAGCATCTATTTTTAACTTCTCAGGCTTTATTCCCACATCACCCACTGCTGAGCTGGCACGGCTCACTCCCTCACTCCCCCAAATATTCCTGACATTGACATTGCTTTATGAACACAAGCCAGTTATTTTATAGACTACTAGGTCACTGAAGGGACTCTTTCTCTTCATCAGATATAAGCCCTCTCCAGTTCCACTGGCCCACTCTTAGCTTTCTTTGATTTTTTTTAAAGATGTGGGACATTTTTAATAATCTATTGTACCCCACAGAGTCATTGGAGGTAGGGGAAATGGGTATCTGTGACACTTTCTGAACAAACACATTTTTCCTCTATTGTAACTCTTCTTTGTTGAATGCCCGAGGGGAAAGCGGAAGGCTTTATCTATGACACCATTGTCCACTTTATTTCCTCTTCTATGTGATCTTTGTAGGGATCTGCCTAGTTTATTTCTTTTTACTGGAAAATTGGCTCTTATATAATCAACACATACCTCTCACACCCCCAGCACCAATACACACACATATACACACGTTCACATGTGCAAATTTGTTTTTTATTTTTAAGCATAAATTGTGTTTGGAATCCACCAAACTCTTAAACTTTGGATTAAGCAAACAAATCCATTTCATTCTAAAAATCTTATCTCTTGAAAATCTCAAATCACCTGACTTATTAGACATCTGTCCCTGCTTTTTGAACTTTATAAACTCTGAGATATTCAGTGACTTCTTTTACCCTCTGCTTATTTTGTGTGCTTTCTTTCCTAGAGAAAATAAAATCTTTTAGGCACAGCAGCCATTGATCTAGTGAAGACTAGGAAAGAAAGTATTAGAAATAGCAACAGCAGAATGACTTTAATGTGCCAGAGTTCCATCTCATTTTTCAATTTATAATGTAGTTAACACTTAATCCATCAATGTATTTATACACTCCTATTTATGCCAGGAAATATCTAAAACACATTTAGGTGGCTAAACTAGAGTTTCTGTCTTATTGATATTCATGGTGACCAAGAAGAAAAGTATGTTCACAGTAGGTCAAGGGATGGTTCTTAAGCGCTTCACAGCTGAGCGGGAGCTCAGGAGGGACTTTCAGAGGAATTCTGACACTTGGCTTCAGAAAAGACTCTGCTGGAGCAGCCACTGCCCCCTAAACAGGGCTAGTGAATTCTGGAAGTTTCTTATCTTTAAGATATATGGCTTCAGAGTTTGCTTGATCAACCTGCCTCTGAGCATTACGGAACAGCAGAGACAGAAACACAGGCACTAGAAATACAGTCCTTTAATATAACTGGTCTGGCAACATTGAAACAATATTCATCATACCACAGCTCTACTAAGCTGTATATGTACAGAAAATAGAAGACAGCAGGACACCCAACCGCTGCTGTAAAGTGAGCTGAAATGGGGGGTAATCACAAGCAGAGAGGGCAGCAGAAATACGTTAAGGATTCATAGAAGCACAGCCTCAAGCAATGTAGCATAACGGAATATATGAGAAGGGGCATGCTGCTGAAGGAATGAAAGAAGAAACTTGCTCTTAAAAATCGATTTTTGATAAAACAAGACAGTGTCATGCACCTATATGCAGCTCTGTTCATTTCTGGATTTATATAACAAAGATTAATATGCAGGTCAAACAGTTAGAAGATGTGCATTGATCTTGTAGTGTATTTGAGTTGTATTATAGTCATTTGTTACTTATCATTTTCCTAATTAAATGAACAGTTTTTTTTGCCTGATAGATCAAGAACAATTCTATTAATATTTTCAAAGAGAGTCACAGTTAATTTGGAGCACAGATAGTGTATTTTTTCCTGTCTCTTGACCTTGAAATATAATATAATCATATAGCAAAAAAAATCAGGAAAAATTTCAAAAAGGAAAGAATACAGATGAGAGACTGTTTTTGCTTATATATTGTCTCAGCATAGCACAAATAAATAAACCTTTCTGAAGGTAACTTATGGAAATTATTCTCATTATTTCAGGCACATATACTTATTCATTCAATGCATTCAACAAGTACTTATTCAATATTGTATGCATACACCATGCTACTCACACCTGAAGACAAGAGATTCAGACAGAAACTATTAGCATGCGTAACAGGAGCTTTTATTTTTCCTTCTAGATTTTAGTTCTAGGTAGGTAAAGAGAGTAAACTTATTTCCATGCAGGGAGTGCCGCTCACTCCACATAACAAGAAGTACTTAGCTCTCACAGACTAAAATTCTGGCAAACATCCATTGAACCTTAGGACAACTTCCAGAATTACAATGACTTTAGATACAGAATCAACAGTACATCATTATGATGAAGGTATCCTTTTTTTCCCTCCTGTCTGAAGAAAATTTTGTGGCAAAGGTGAGCTAAAAGGTTGGAAATTAAAGAAAATGTAAGGGAATTAAAGAGCTAGTCAATAATTGGGAGGGATAATTTAATTTTAAAGGATTATGAAAGCACACAGAGGCTTTTCAAGGTCAATTTTTTAGATAGTTCAATTTCAATGTATTTTTTGAGCTGATTCAATTGAGGTCATTTAAAATTTTGCAAGATGGCTTTCTTTATTCTCAAAAGCATTAATGAGGTACAGTTTAATTGAACTACCTGGAAAGTGAGTGAGTCTGATTATAAATGTACATAGACAATGACTCAGTTTATGCTAGTTGAATGCCATTCACTTCAGTGATGATTTTTTTTTCCATTTATTTTTATTAGTTGGAGGCTAATTACTTTATAATATTGTAGTGGTTTTTGTCATACCTTGACATGAATCAGCCATGGATTTACATGCAAAGCCACAGTCATCAAGACAGTATGGTACTGGCACAAAGACAGAAATATAGATCAATGGAGCAGAATAGAAAGCCCAGAGATAAATCCACGAACCTATGGACACCTTATCTTCAACAAAGGAGACAAGAATATACAATAGAAAAAAGACAACCTCTTTAACAAGTGGTGCTGGGAAAACTGGTCAACCACTTGTAAAAGAATGAAACTAGAACACTTTCTAACACCATACACAAAAATAAATTCAGTGATGATTTTATACACATCTCAGGCTCCTTATTAGCCAAGCAGTTCCTGACTCAGTGGAAGCAATTACCAATATCTGTTGAAGAGTAGAATTATCGAGGAAAAGAAGGCAAGAAGTGAAGGGGTGGTTTCCTCCTCTCTGACTGTAATCCTAGGGGTTTTATTTACAGCAGCTTTGAATTAGGTGCAAAGCATAACACTTCTACATTCTTTTTAATGAAAGAGATTATTTTTCATTTCCTAATAAAAGTTCCTTTCATCTCAGTACAGGGCAAACTTCTCAGATTCTGCAAAGATAAAAAGGTCGAGACTATAAATCCTTCTTTTTTTCAAAGGCCGTTTCCATAGCCTGTGAGTTTTATTATTTAGCCAACAGTGGACAGGTTTCTGTGTTTAATGGAACTAAAAGGAATAGAATTTCTAAAACCTTATAGTGCTAATGGGGAAAAAAAATCACTATTTAGACTGTATTGAGTTGTTATTTCTTTGATGCCTTTCCCATTAACTACTTATTTATTTATTCATGAAAAAAAAAGTGTTGTTTCTGATTTCACTCCACAAATTCACACCAAAAACTCTGTTTTGGAATGTAGTTTTTAGAATAAAAAACATCATTCAGCTAAGCACTTATTCTTGGGCTTCATGTTTATGTCACTGAAAGAGATTGCCATCCCTGAGCGGAGCAGATAATAAGTCAGAACCTGTCAGCCTTATTAAATTTGGCTAGTCTTTGCCCCACTGCTGAATGCTTCCTGGTTGAAATCAACCCCATGAGAAAAAGGATTATTCTTAAGGTGATTGAAGTAATACTCTTTTGTGCTTGCGAATTGCTATCCTATGCTAATTTATTCCTTTAGTAAAAACCAAATTCAAAATTACAATTTTGTAGAAACCATTTGAGTATAAGAAGATTATATTTATAGTTTTAATTGCTATGTCTCTATCAGTAAGCAAGGAATAAATCTTTTAACACTTTGAAAGTGCAAAAAATTCCTTTGCTCTGTGAAAATTCCATTTAATTATCCTTCTTAGAGTAGCAGGTATAGTAACAAGTGAGTGAACTATTATCATTTTTTTTTTTTCTCATGACCACATCTTGCATGTATATAGGTTTATCCTCAGAATTAAAAAAAAAAAAAAAAAGCCATAATTGAGATGTTCAATTTTATCAGTGAAGTCATGGTGAATGTTGGATCCCATCAGATCCCTCATTGTTTTTGATAGTCACATGATCTATTAATATTTATTATATATCCAAGTGAAATCATCTTATTTTCAAAAATATGTGGTAAATCAATTTTCACTTCTATAAGATCTTAATAAAGAATGTCATTTCCTTTATCTTTCAACCATATAATCATTTATTTTGAGTCCTTCGTAATGTTTTCCACACTCTAATTCAGTTATCGTACATATAACTGATAAAGGAACATATTCTCATAATTCTAAATAAAATAAGAGGCTTTCTCAGAAAACTCACCCTTCTCCTTTCCCGTATGCAGTCCTAGCAAAACGCTCACCCTTAATTTAAATGTATTCAGCTACACTTTCTCTCATTACCCTAGGCCAGATCTTTATCATCCATCACTTCAGACTATGGAAATAATTCCTAAAGTGCCACCTGTCCCTCATTCACACCACTCAAAACTGTGCCTTCTTATACACTGCTACTGCTAATGCACAATTTTCTCCATGATTACCTTTCAAAATCAGAGTAGGATTTTAGCCAAGCACTCAGGGTTGACCTCACCTTATGCCAAATCTCCTTTTCTGATTTTACCAATCTATTCTCTTCTGCGCAGTCTAATGCTCAAGAACAAATTATACACACACACTTTTCAAGACTCTTAAGTCTTCTCTAAAGGTATTTTTCTCTACCTGGAAATTGCTATAATTCATTTCAAACTGTAGGAATTACTATGATTCCACCAAGCCTTGTTCAAAAGTGACCTGTATGTTCATATTTTCCACAAGCGGAAGTTCTCTCTCACTTTTGAACTGCAGTATTTTATTTGTACATGATATATGAAACTTAGTACACCATATTTTCATATTTTAAACTATGTTATAGTTCTTTCACAATTAAATTTCTAAAGCTAGAGAGAATTTATTTTAGTAATTTTCAATTTATACTTTGTGAGTAGTTTTGAAATAATTATTAGCCTTCATTAATTTATTAAGCTATTCAAGTATTAGTAAAATACATATTAATATAAAATAATTATAAAAGTAAATACAATAATGTAAAGTTTATTCATAGGTAATACTTTTTGAACACCAACTCTGTCAGGAAATACTTTTAGTGTTTTATGTTTATCAACTTAATGCTTATTCTCAAAAAACCAAATTGAGATGGTTATAACTACCCTTATTTTACAAATCATGACTCTGAGTGTTAACTAAATGACTTTTTAAGGGGCATAGATATAATGATTAGGAAAACACATGCTTGATCTCTTACCTGTTCAAAGCTATGGGCATTACTATTAAGTATTATCCAGGAGATAATTTAGCATTAACACAGTTTTTAAAAAGTATTTAATGAGAAGAATATACCAAGTAGTTGAAATGTTGGTAAAGAGCTGCTCAAAGAAATAAATCCTCAGAAGTCCAGAACATGAAAACTCGATGTAAATTGATATAATTCAAAGATTTCTGGGAACATATGGATATTTGGGATGGGTTTGGGCAAAAAAAAGGACTGAAAGATGGATGAGAACATGATATGTGGAAATGATAATAAAGATACTTCTAGGTTCAATCACTGAATACATGGAGGCACAAATGACTAAAGATTAGGTGTGTTCATCAATAATGACATATTTCACTGGAGATGACTGTTGGTTAGTAGAGCATGAATATGGAAAAGTTATTTAATACAAAGTATAAATGTATTTCACCTGTGTGCTAAGTTGTCCCCTTCTCCTTTTGCCTTCAAATCTTCCCAGCATCAGGGTCATTTCCAATGAGTTGGTTCTTTGCATCAGGTGGCCAAAGTATTGGAGCTTCAACTTCAGCATCAGGCCTTCCAATGTATATTAAGGGTTGATTTCCCTTAGGATTGACTGGTTTGATCTCCTTGCAGTCCAAAGGACTCTCAAGAGTCTTTTCCAATATCACAAAGACTCAAAATAGTTCAAAAGCATCAATTCTTTGGCACTCAGCTTTCTTTATGGTCCAACTGTCACATCCATACATGATGTCTGGAAAAACCACAGCTTTGACTGGATGGACCTTTAGCAAAATAATTTTATGCTTCAAAGCTTACATTTTATGCTTCATATCTCACATCTGTGTACAACTACTGGAAAAACCATAGCTTTGAATAGATGGACCTTTCTCAGCAAAGTGATGTCTCTGCTTTTGGTACGCTGCCTAGGCTTCTCATAGCTTTTCTTCAAAGGAGAAGGCATCTTTTAATTTCATGGCTGAAGTCACCATCCACAATGATTTTGTAGCGAAATAAAATAAAATCTGTCAGTTTCACTTTTTCCCCTTCTATTTGCCATGAAGTGATGGGATCAGATGCCGTGATCTTAGTTTTTTGAATGTTGAGTTTTAAGCCAGCTTTTTCACCCTCCTCTTTCACCCTCAAGGGTTTCTTTAGTTCCTCTTTACTTCCTGCCACTAGTGGTATCAACTGCATATCTGAGATTGTTTGTGTTTCTCAGAGCAATTAATTTCAGCTTGTGATTCATCCAGCCTGGCATTTCAAATGATGTACTCTGCATATAAGTTAAACAAGCAGGGTTACAACATATATCCTTGTCATATCTTTCCCAATTTTGAACCAGTTCATTGTTCCATGTTAGGTTCTAACTGTTGCTTCCTGACCTGCAGGAGGTAGGTCACCTACCTCTCTCAGGAGGTTAGGTAAGCTGGCCTGGTATTCCCATCACTTGAAGAATTTTCCAGTTTGTTGTGATCCACACAGTCAAAGGCTTTAGCGTAGTCAATGAGGCAGATGTTTGTCTGGAATTCCCTTACCTTTTCTATGATGCAAAGGATGTTGGCAATTAGATCTCTGGTTCCTCTGCCTTTTCTAAATCCAGCTTGTACATCTGCAAGTTCTCAGTTCATGTACTACTGAAGCCTAGCCAGGAGAATTTTGAGCATTACCTTGCTACCGTGTGGAATAAACATGAGTGTATGGTAGTTTGAACATTTTTTGGCATTGCTTTTCTTTGGGATTCAACGAAAACTGATCTTTTCCAGTTCTGTGGCCACAGCTGAGTTTTTCAAATTTGCTGACGTATTGAGTGCAGCAGTTTAAGAGCATCCTCTTTACGACTTTTAAATAGCTCAGATGGAAGTCCATCACCTCCACTAACTTTGTTCGTAGTGATGCTTCCTAAGGCCCCCTTGACTTCACATTCCAAGATGTCTGACTCCAGGTGAGTGACCATGCCATTGTAGTTATCTAGGTCATTAAGACCTTTTTTTTGGTATGGTTCTTCTGTGTATTGTATTCAGAAATAAGATTTAAAGCCTAGAATATATAAATAAATGTGAACAATTAATATGATTTTTGATATCTATACTTTTAATTTTTCATTTTTACTGTTGTAGATTTCTGAATTATAGATTCTGATTGCTCTTCATACTTGTATAACTAAGACTCACAGATCCCCTACATTTTTTTAAAAAAATCATCAAATAATCTCTTGACAATATGAAAAGATCTGTCAGTCTGTAATCTGGGGCACAATACCGACAATTTACGTTTTCTTTTCCTCTCCACACAATGTCAGTTATTACTAAAATTTAAAATAAAATTCAGATAAAAATAAATATCTTCTAATTTATCTTTTAACCATTAAAAATGAACTATATTTAACCCCAAATAAAATTTATTTTGCTTATCCAGGTATAGCAACATTAATGTATAGTAACTCAAATGTTCCTTTCTTTTTCAAGAAACATAGCTTAATGATATTTCCAATGTGAATGGAATTACAGAATCAAGTGTTCAAATTAAGCTGCTTAGTTTTCTCTCTGAGTCCAGTGTCAATTTAATCTTATTTCACTCTATTGAAACAAAAGATAAAAAGAGTATAACACTGTGAAGTCCTTAATTTGATGCTTATTTGTAGTGACATTTTATCAATACATTTTTCTTTCTCTCTTTTTTCCCTATTAAGCCATTATTTCTAGTTGTGTTGTTTCACATTTAATTATAATCATCATTTTTAGGGATGTCTCTATACAAACAAATGATAAAGTAAAAGTAAAAATTCCACTTTCAGTCTCACCAACTTGGCATTTGACATGAATTAGACTGACTCTAAAGGATATTTCACCTTAGTATACAGACAATAAAAACACTTTTAGCTTCCCAGTGAAACAAATTACTTTTAAGCATACTCAGATTCTAATTTGCTCTTTCTTCCCTTCCCACACAATTTACACAATACATAGAAAGTGTTCATCATTTTGTATGTGTATTATTTACATATTTATACATTCTTATGTATATTATCTTATATATCTTATGTATATATTACATATATTATCTTGTATATATTTTATGTGTATACATTTTATGATATTATTTTCATAATAAAATATAATGCATATGACTTGATATGTAGAAATTATTTGATTTGTTCATTAGCTTTAAAAGAGTAAGTCCAAAAAAAGTATTAATCATATAAGAAGAAATAGATGCACCAGGCTTTACTTAATTAATGACTTTAGTCCATCAAAAAATTACATTAAGAAAGTGAATATGAAAAAAAAAGAAAGTGAATATGAAATATGTGAATGAAGTTTGTCACAGATAAGGCCTCCAAAATATATGAATCTAAACTACAAAAATAATCTTCAAAACTATAAAAAGGTAGATGAGCAAGTTTTAGTAGAACTACGTTTTAAACAGGCACTGCTCTCATGAAGTAGGCATGTTTTAAAATACATAAAGTATGCTCAGCGTCATTCATCACCAAAACATGTAAGTATAAACCGTAACTAGGTAGTACTAAACACTCAGCAGAATGGCTAAAATTAAAGGCCTGATATTATCAAATGTTAACAAAGATGTTGAGCAACTGTAACTTTATGTTACTTATATCAGTGCAAATTAATACAATTATTTGTGGAATTATTAAATAAAATTAATCACATGTGTATGATAAAGTCCAGCAATTTCACTCCTGATATATGCCCAGATATGCCTAGATATGCCAAAAACTTGGATTAAACTATTCATAATTGCCTCAAATTAGGAACAATTTAAATGACATCAAGTGGATAAAAACAAAATAATAATAGTTTGTTCATACAATGAGTAGAGCAATAAAAATTAAGAACATGCAACAAAATGGATGGATCACAGAGAATATGGAAATATTCTATAAATTGATCTTGGCAGAGTTTTCATGCTGTATGCTCACCTCAGCTTGTCTTATACTGTGTTGGACACTTAAGATTTCTGTGTGTTCTTTATAAAAGCTATATCTTAATAGCCTTCCTGGGTTTGATCTCTGGGTCAGGAATGTCCCCTGGAGAAGGGAATGGGTACCCAATCTAGTATTCTTGCCTGGCAAATTCCATGGACAGAGGAGCCTGGCATGCTACAGTGCATGGGGTCACAAAAAGTCAGACATGACTGAACGATAAACACTAACCTTATTTGGCCACTAAAGCATTTCAACCCAGGCTTATATATCTCTATATACCATTTTCATTGAGTACATAATGGCTTTCATTTAAATGATTTCATAAATTGCAAAATACATATGATACTCTTTTCCTCAAGGAAATAAAAGAATAAAATCAAACAGGATTTCTCTAACAAATTATCAATAAAATTGCTTAAAGTTGTACTTTATGATATCTTTAACATTTAAAATACTAGAGGTGATGCTCCTATTGGAAGCTGTGTTCCTTATAAACAAACTGTACAATGTTTTTATTAGGAGTAGTTTTACCTGTGAGTGAAAGAAAAGTCCAAAATGAGAGAAGCTTAAAGAAGATAGAATGATATGACAATAAGCTATCATCTTGATAATGCTGTGAAACACACTATCCAGAAACTTGGTGGTTTGAATTAGGTCTGACCATATTGCATTGGTCAGAACACAATCAGTCACACGTCCACTCTTAGAATGAAGACTGGACAATGCGGTCTGGGTATGGTATTCTGGCTGGTCAAGTACTTGGCTAAATACTGCTGGTCCTTGTAGTGAGGAAGACTAGGACAAGAGGATATTTGGAAGAGTCAGCAGATCGTTATCCAGTGATTATCACAGAATCTCCAACACATACACAAATCAAAAACTGTAAATGATGATAAAACCATGTTGTGTCAGAAAAACAAAAAAAAAAATAATTTACTGATGATGAGATAAAAATTACATATTTGTTTATATTTCTTCCTTAAGGGATGAAGGCTATTTTGCTATTTGGAGTGAAGATTCAGGAAATGCAAATCCTTGCTGTTTATGGATGTTATGAGAAAACTCATAGAAGGATTATGTCCAAAAACTTAGTGGGGTATTGACTTGCCCTTCTAGAAAGTGTGTGTATGTTTGAGCACATGTGTGTTAGTTTATCCAGGCTATAATATTTTCCTGACTGCTCTGTACACCTTAGATATCTGTCTATCTAACTTAAAAAATATGTGAATCTGATCTCGGGCTTCCCATGTGGCACAATTCAGGAGATGGAGGAGACGTGGGTTCAATCCCTGGGTCGGGAAGATCCCCTGGAGGAGGAAATGGCAACCCACTCATGTCCTTGCCTAGAGAATTCAAGGGACAAAGGAACCTGGTGGGCTACAGTCCATAGGGTATCTGATAATCAGACATGACTGAAGTGACTTAGCACGCACATATGCACACAACCTAGTGAGGAATGTTTTATTATTTTTCCACACTGTCAATGAAGAAGTGGGACTCTGAGATGTTATTAATAGATAACCTTTGGAAGTTTGAGTTTGCATAAGTTGGAGCTGATTCTGCTCCCCTAGACCACGTGCATCTAAGTTCAAGTGTTAACCAGTAACTTTCTTGTCGGCACTTTGATTAGCAAAGCTTGTGTATTTAAAACGGAAATCCAAGTTATTTTTATATCATTTTTCAAGGTAAAAGGATGAAAAAATATTACAATTGGAGTGTTGGCAGTAAACATAATCCTTTTACCCTTGTATGGTGGGGGGAGATACCTCTTTCTTTTACCACATACATTCTACACTGTTGAATCAATACATGTGGTGATGCCTTGAATCCATGTATTACATAAAATTCATGACATATATAAAACATTTTATCTTGGAATTGGGTTTTTATACCAAGAACAGGACACAGTTATCATGGAAGGCTTACAAAAGTCTTTTATTAATAACCTTTAGGTATATTCTAAAACTTACTTCTGAAGAAAGGTAAGTTGTACCTGTTTTAGGAGAACATGTCAATCAAAATGCACCCTCAAACTTTGCAGATTATCTTCCAAACAATCAAACAAATAGTGATAACCACAGTCATGTGACTCCTACACGTTTTCAGAAGGCACTGTTTCAGTCCTAAATATTATATTCAAAAGACAAGGATAACAGAGAGAAAAGAGCAGAATGTTTATGGTTAGAAGACAGGAACTTCTAGACTGCTTCCCAAAGACACATTCAAGAACCAGAACTGTCTGAGGATGAAGCCCTCACTAGTATGTAGTGATAGAAGAAGAGTAAAGATATCATCTTGGGTTACTATGGCAGACATTTCTAATTATGTACCGAATGCCCATATCCCAGGGCTTCCCTGATAGCTCAGTTGGTAAAGAATCCACCTGCAATGCAGGTGACCCTGCTTTGATTCCTGGGTCGGGATTCCTGGAGAAGGGATAGCCTACCCACTCCAGAATTGTTGGGTTTCCTTTGTGGCTCAGCTGGTAAAGAATCTGCCTGCAATGTGGGAGACATGGGTTCGATCTCTGGGTTGGGAAGAGCCCCTGGAGAAAGGAAAGGCTACCCACTCTAGTATTCTGGCCTGGAGAATTCCATGGACTGCATAGTCCATGGGGTTGCAAAGAGTCGGACATGACAGAGACTTTCACTTTCACTTTGCTCATTTTGCTTCCATCCTTGCTAAAGAAAAAGATAATCATTTTAATCAGAACTGTGTCTGATTTTATATTTTATAAAATATAAAATTTTATAATTTTTATATTTCCAGAATCATTTGCAAATACACTGATGGTATGACCTAGCTCCATATAGATAACATTAGCAAAAGTGGATAGAGTGGAAGTAGGGCTTATGAGAAACATAAACAGAATATATCCTACATCTTTCTATTTTATTCATATTTAGAAGGTGGAGGGCAATGCTAGGTGGTGGACCAAACTGTATGTAATGAAAACTAAATTATAGTAGACAAGAAAGTCAAAAGGAACTTGGTTTCTCAAACAGTTCTTTCATCAACTGAACCTTATCTCAACTAGATCTGCTAGATATCATGTTTATGAGTAAATTAAATTTCTTATTAACATCTACATTAGATTTACTTTCTTCCAAAAGCACTCCTATCTAATGCTGTTCTTCATTAAGTCAAACGTAGTCCATGTGAAGTGCTGCTTTCATTCTGAGAGAAAGTCCAGTTTCTTTTGGTTGATATTTAAGAACATTTAAGAATAGATGATAGTTTTTGATTATTTATCTGTCCTTTACACCTCTAAAATAGAAATTGTTACATTGAAAAGACAATTATTCTGAAACTTTGAGTGTATTTCATTAAAATAGATAATTAGGAGGAATTAGGAGGCTTAGTTTCCAGGTTTTCCACTTCTCACCTCAGTCATCTCTGGCAATTCAATTGACTCCAATTCTCAAAAGTAAAAGGCATATAATATTTGCTCAGCTCACAGAATTACTTGAGGATCAAGTGAAGTAAAGCATTTTATAATTCATAAAGCACTATGGAATTTTCATGGTTATTACTAATAAACTATATGTCATGGCAATCACATTTCATTCTAAATCTGTGCCTGAATGAAATAAATGCCAGCAAAATGAAATTTCAGTCTATCTTATAACTACATTCTAATTATATTTCCTAATTTATGATTCTGTAGCAGAAACTGTCAGCATGAATGTAAGTAGCTCAATATTTTCCTTTTCTTTTTCAGAATGGTCATCACTGTGATGAAGGAAAAAAGGACATCTGTGCACATAAATTCCATAATGTATAGGAAAGTGGCTTTAAGCCAAAATATATTAGAAGCAATGCAGTGTCTCCTAATAACACTCCTAGTGACAAGCCCTGCAAGTGGTACTCTTGTGTGCTTGCATATCTCAGAAGACTCCTATCAGCTCTGGCCACCTGATTTGCAAATTCTCAAGCAGAACATGCTCTTTATTGGAAACTTTTTCATGACTGTCTAATATGAAGAAATTACAAATCATTAAAGATTTGAGAAAATAATGGTACCTACTTTCTAGGGGAGTGGTTCTTAAATTTTAATGTAGCAAAAAGCCGTGCTTGAGAATCTCCTTAAACTTTGCCAAACTCTACCTGTGGACAGGAAATTACTACAGGCTATTCACAGGTGATTCAAATCAAGGGGCTCAGACATGATACTTTATAAAAATATAATCCAGTTACACTCACAAGTTACAGATTATAAATAAAAATATAGCAAAAATATAGCAATGATTAACATTTACACATTCACAACCCTTCACCTTAGTCACCTTAGCAATCTCTATACTTAAGTAAATATGTAACCATCATTATACATATCAAAGAATTTCTTCTTAAGACTTAACTCCTGTCAAATTTGATAAAACAATTATCCTTTTGCATACATTTTGTTTTTTCCAGTTTATAAATCATTTAGTGAATATATGTATAATTATTTGAGCGATGCTAAGTAAAACTTTTTACAGGAGCAGAGGAGTATTTGTATGAAACAAGAGAAAAAACTAAGTATCCAAATAAATATACTTTATATAATTTCTCACAAAGTCTAGCTATTGATTCACATGATATTTTCTTTTCTTTTTTCTTTTTTTTTTTTTTTTACATTGCAGAGCTGAATTTACAATCACATGTACACAGTAAAATTTCAACACAAAGAAGATGTGTTTTTGTTTGGTAGATGCCAACCAAACAAAAAGTAAAATATTAAGCAATCACTCTACCTTTTAAATCAGTGGGTCTTTCTGGATTTTTTTGGTGGCTAAGAATTCTTAGAATTCTTTTAGGATTCTTTTAGGCTCTGTAGGTTGACTTACTAGTTCAAATCCCTTGTTCTGCCACTTACTAGCCTTGTGACCTTGAGCACAAGGTCACTCTTTTGTCTTAATTTTCTTAGAGGATTAATGTGTATATTAAATGAGTTAATTAAAGTTTGAACTTACTGAGTTAGCTATCATTTCTACTGCTAGTCATTTTTTTTTTAATTGGTCTGAATTTTTTCAAAAAATTTTAAGACTTCATTGACTACTACTTAATTGTCTGTTTGCAGCCACTGAAAGGATCAATAGGAAAGGGTTCCAGAAGTTAAACATGAAGACATTGCTATATTCTAAACACTCACTTTGTAAGGTCCCATAATTGAGGCACCTTGGAAAATTACAGTGGGTTGCTATTGTTTTTTCTATCCAGTTACACTAAAAAAAAGAAAAAAAAATTGAAATGCAGGTGACCCATTTTGTCAGTGTTTACTTAATCAGTTTTTGGTGATGGTGAGGTAGAGACATAACCTGAGCAGCTAAAATCACATGAGTCACATTTGATGCAGCCGTGAAATAGAATATACTCAAGGCCCCAGTTTCATGCATTCATGAAAGAGGTTTTGGACATGTTGTCTTACCTCCTAAAATAACTATCTCCCACGATATGTAATCTTCTATGAGCACTCCTCTTTTGAAAAAAGATGTACCTATAATTTTCATGAACTCGAAGACTGATATGTGCTCCTCCTCCCTTTGCAAAAAAAATAATAATTAATAATAATAATAAATAATACTGTGTGTTAAGGGATATAAAAATAAACTCTGAAAAACTGAAAAATTAAATTTGGATTTATTATATCAAGACATCATGATAAAAAATCAGTTAATCTTACTTCAAAAAGTGTCTTTATTTAACTCATTTGCTTGAGAATATGTTCTAAATTCACCCTTTTTCTAGTCCCATGCTGTTTAGTTCATAGTTTTATTAAATGCATATTCAAATTATCATAAATTCTGAAGTCTCCTGTGCTTCTAAGATAAGTAATTTGTGTCACAGAAGGTTTATTATTGAATTCTCATTTATATTAAAAACAGATTCAAACTCTGATGTTTTAATTATAGTTCAATATCAGACAAAAATCTCTCTTTCCCATTATCCTTTTTATTAGCACAATAAATTGTTCTGATGGTGCCGAACAATCAGCAAAACAAAAAAGGCAATGTGTTCTCAGTACCATGAACTATTATATATTTCTTCTGTGAAATATATAGTCAGAATTATTATGCATCAAGATATTATCATACTTCAAGGTCATTATCAGGCTGCCTCTACCATAACACTGTGCAAATGTGAATATCATAATCTACCAGATTTAGAATACTGGACCTAATATCTACTGATAACAAAATATCTTTTAGAAATTAGTTTTAGAACTATTACCTGAAAAAATGGACTTTTTAAAAAAACATCTCTTTATTAAAATACGAGTATTGTAGAGGGGGCAGTGTCTGGAATTTAGGGCCAGTTAAATTCAAAATACGTATGCAAATTTTATATTAATAACCACAATTAAAAATCTTTTGTGTTTTACTAGTCAAGAGATTAATAATATGTTTCTATGAGCTTTATGCAATACACTAAGTCATAGTGAAAAATGAAACAGTAGTGACAGCCTTTTTTGGTTAATACCTTTCTTTAGCTCAGCATCAACATTGTAAATACATTTAAATGTAAAATAACACATCCTGGCTGAGAATATGTGGCAGATCTACCATATGTTCTTCCTACCAAATGTGATGGGCACTTCTCCTGCACTTAAATCTTGGTGGAGCTGTGAATCCTGTGGATAGAACACTCTGTGAGGTTGAGGTTAGGTAATGGAGGTTGACACTGTTTCTGCTTGGTCATCTTGAGGTGCTCACTCAAGGAACCCAGCAGTGCTATGAGGAAGATCTTAGTTTTTTGAATGTTGAATTTTAAGCCAACTTTTTCACTCTTCTCTTTCACTTTCATCAAAAGGCTTTGTAGTTCCTTTGCACTTTCTGCCATTAGAGTTGCATCATATGCATATGTGAGGCTGTTGATATTTCTCCTGGCAATCTCGATTCCAGCTTGTAATTCATGCAGCCTGGCATTTCACATGGTGTACTTTGCATATAAGTTAAATAAGCAGGGTGACAATATATAGCTTTGTCATATTCCTTTCCCAATTTTTACTCACTGTTGCCCTATGTCTGATTCTAACTGCTGCCTCTTGACCTGCATACAGATTCTCAGGAGACAGGCAAGGTGGTCTGGTATTTCCCTCTCTTTAAGAATTTTCCAATTTGTTGTGATCCACACAGTCAAAGGCATTAGCTTAGTCAATGAAGCAGAAGTAGATGTTTTTATGGAATTCCCTTGCTTTTTCTATGATCCAACAGATGTTGGCAATTTGATCTCTGGTTCCTCTGCCTTTTCTAAATCCAGTTCGTACATCTGGAAGTTCTTGGTTCACATGCTTCTTCTGAACCCTATTTTGAAGGATTTTGAGCACGACCTTACTAGCATGTTGAATGAGTGCAATTGTAAGGTAGTTTGAACATTCTTTGGCATTGCCCCTCTTTGTGATTGCAATGAAAACTGATCTTTTCCAGTCTTATTGCCACTATTGAGTTTTCCAAATTTGCTGACATATTGAGTGCAGCACTTTACGAGCATTGTCTTTTAGGATTTAAATAGCTCACCTGGATTCCATAAATTCCACTAGCTTTGTTTGTAGTAATGTTTCCTAAGGCCCACTTGACTTCACACTCTAGGGCCACGTTATTATGGTTATCTGGATCTTTAAGACTTTTTGGTATAGTTCTGTGTATTCTTGCCACTTCTTAATCTCTTCTGCTTCTGTTAGGTCCTTACCTTTCTGTCCTTTATCATGCCAATCCTTGCATGAAATGTTCCATTGATATCTTCAATTTTCTTGAAGAGATCTCTAGGCTCTCCCATTCTATCATTTTCTTCTATTTGTTTGTATTTTTCATTTAAGAAGATCTTCTTATCTCTCCTTGCTATTCTCCAGAACTCTGAATTCAGTTGTGTATGTGTTTTCCTTTCCCCCTTGCCTTTTGCCTCTCTTCTCAGCTATCTGTAATGCCTCCTCAGAAAATCACTTTGCCTTCTTGCATTTCTTTTTCTTGGGGATGGTTTTGGTTACTGCCCCCTGTTCAATGTTATGAACCTCCATCTGGTTCTTCTGGTTCTCCATCTGCTAGATCTAATCCCTTAAATCTATTTGTCACCTCCACTGTATAATCATAAAGCATTTTATTTAAGTCATACCTGAATGGCTGAGAGGTTTTCCCTACTTTCTTCAATTTAAGCATGAATTTTGCAATAAAGAGCTCATGATCTGAGCCACAGTCAGTTCCACATCTTGTTTTTGCTAATTGTATAGAGCTTCTTCATCTTTGGCTACAAACAGTACAATCAATCTGATTTCTCCTCATCTGACATCTGGTGATGTCCATGTGTAGAGTCATCTCTTGCGTTCTTGGGAAAGGGTGTTTGTTATGACAAGTGTGTTCTCTTGAGAAAACTCTTGTTACCCTCTGCTCTGCTTCATTTCGTATTCCAGGGCTAACCTTGCCTGTTACTCCAGGTATCTCTTCACTTTCTATTTTGTATTCAAATCCCCTATGGTGAAAATGGCTTCTTGTTTTGGTGTTAGGTCTAGGAGATCTTGTAGGTTTTCATAGAACCATTCAGCTTCTTTGGTCTTAGTGGTTGAGGCACAGACTTGGATTAGTGTTATGCTGGATTCTTTGCCTTGGAAATGAACCGATATCATTCTGTCATTTATGAGATTACATCCAAGTACTGCATTTCAGATTCTTTTGTTGACTCTAAGGGTTACTCCATTTGTTCTAAGGGATTCTTGCCCACAGTAGTAGATATGTGTGTTTTAGTCACTCACTTGTGTCCAACTCTTTGTAACCCTATGAACTCTAGCCTGCCAGGCTTCTCGGTCCATGGGATTCTCCAGGCAAGAACACTGGAGTGGGTTGCCATTTCCTTCTCCAGGCAATCTTCCCAACCCAGGGATCAAACCTGGGTCTCCCGTATTGCAGACAGATTCTTCACCCTCTGAGCCAGAGCAGATATAATAGTCCTATAAATTAAATGCACTCATTCCTGTCCATTTCAGTTCACTGATTCTTAAGATGTCAGTGTTCACTCTTTCTATCTCCTGCTTGACCATGTCCAATTCACCTGGCTTCATGGACCTAAGATTCCAGGTTCCTATGCAATATTGTTCTTAAGAGCATTGGGCTTTAGTTTCACCACCAGACACATCCACAGTGGAGCATCATTTCTGCTTTGGGTCAGCTGCTTCATTCTTTCTGGAGCTATTTCTCCACTCCCTCCCAGTAGCATATTGGACACCTGATCTGGGGGTTCATTTTATGGTGTCATTTCCTTTTGCCTTTTCATACTGTTCAAGGGGTTCTCATGGCAAGAATACTAGAGTGGTTTGCCATTCCCTCCTCCAGTGGACCATGTTTGTCTGAACTCTTCACTATGACCCATCCATCTTGTGGCCCAGCATGGCATAGCTCATAGTTTTATTGAGTTACACAACACCCTCTGTCATGGCGAGGCTGTGATCCATGAAGCCGAAGAAGTTTAGAGAAAAAAGTATTTCAAAAAAGCAAATGACTGGCATATAGAATGACCTTAAAAGACAGCTAAAGAAGAGAAGAAGGACATATTTGTTGAGTTGGTAAGAAGAAGGTGGTAACAGAACCTCAGAAAAGTAGTTTTAGTTGACTGTTGGGAATAGAAATCAGATTAGAGAAAGTAAAATTTGGACAGGACACAAGAATAATTAAAACAATTTATACATTTTTCTTTCCTTAGTTTTTTTGAGATGTAGTTTAGAATAATGAATATATCTAAAAGTAATGTGGTTTAAAATCTGCTTTATTAATGAAGGCAAAAATGGTCATCTGTACATATATAGACACATAGGTAAGGACAGCCTGAGACAGTAAGAATTATCAAGTTGAGAGGAAGTGATTAATGATGGTGAATAAAACAGAGCTGACGCAGAGTCCTTGAGAAAAAAAAAATGCCTGGCATCCAAACCACAAAATAAAGTATTGGCCTTTGAGAACAGAGACTCTTCTTTCATTGTAACAGGAAGGACAATGGACAATTTAATTACTGATTCAATTTTCTGTGCCGATTCCTGGACAAGAAGATGAGGTATTTCCTATCGACTATTTTTTTTCCCCTCAGTGAAGACTAACATAATGTCATTGCTTAAGAGTTAGAGAATAAAGAGTTAGAATTTAAGGAAGAGAAAAGACAGTCATCACCTTGAAACCTGGAAAGTGATTTTACTGGGCAAAATAGGTATTTAAGTATGTTGAAAGATTAGTTGATCTCTATGTTTTAAAGCAAACTTAAATTTAAAATGAACTAATTAGTCCAGTTTTATGTTGTTTGCTATCATGTCCAGTTGCTTGGGTTTATGCACAGACAATGTAAGTAGATAAAATGGCTAGTCCTACACACTTTCAGATTTGCCAGGTCAAAATAGGACAATGAGTGGCTTGAGAGGAATGAGTGAGGAATGAGAGTGGTTTGCAAAAGACTGGTTGTCAGAGTGAGTTTGGAAAATAAAATTATGGTATCAATTACTTTAAAAAAAGAGACATTAAATGTTCTAATTAAAGAATAAATCAATAGCTAATAAAACAAGTTTAAGGGAGTCATATATTTTATAAAACATTGACTGAATACCTGGTTACTTTTAATGGTAGCAGTAAAGTTTTTACTTAACTCAATCTTAGTAACTATTAACAAAAAAATGCTTAGCCTTTTTCCTGTCCTGGCATGATTACTCATTTTTTTTTCTCCAAAATTACTTATCATAGCTGTTGATTTATATTGAATTGCCATTGCTGACACTGTTTGTCTAAACTAGTAACGGAGTCGCAGCAGTAAAGACGTTGAGAGGGATATAAAGCATGGCTTCATTTAAACCAAATGAACTGGGTTTATCCATCTATGAATGCAAAGTAGATAAGAAAGAAATATTTTTAAGGAGTTAACTAATAGTATTTTAGTCTTAAGGAGAGCTGCTCCAATGTACACATGGTAAGATGTGTCTTTGTGATGGGAAAGAGCCATTCTTTAGCTTCTGCATGGACTGAAACAACATCAGGGCGTCCTGAGAACTGGAAGCTTGGTTTATGTCTGTAGTCACCACTCTTCGCACGGCCAATCCTGGACCAATGGCAGGCAAAGACGGTAAAGAGGTTTCATCAAATGACTTCAAGGAGACTTTTCTATAACAAGTGAGTAACAGCAAAGAAGGAAGAGGAAATCTTCCACAAGAACACTGTAAATAAGAGTATGTATAAAACACCACTATGGTGACTCTTATACAAAACTGATAGATATTTTGAAGAGAACTAATTTCTAGAAATAAAATAGGTGGGGGTTTTTGCCATAATGTCTCAATTTTTAAAAAGAGAAATGTTCTAATTGAAGATTATCTCCTGATGATGATTTAAATATACGAGTCATATAAAAAGTGCAATGTATTTTTAATAATTTATCTTCATTAACTTCTAGTTTATTACACTAAAATCAGGAAGTAGTGGAATGCTGTCTTCACAAAGAATAAATCAAACCCAAACCAAAATAAGAATATTATTTGGCCACAAGATAGGCTTTTAACCATCCAACCTCGTGATTCCCTCAATCTCTGTGTTTTTGTGAGTATGTAACTGTAAGCAATTTTACAATTCCATCTGTGGAGTCTAGAACCTATTCATAGGCGACTTCTAAAATAAATATTTTTGATCTTGACAGGATACTGCAAAATGCCTTGACTTTGAAAACTTAATAGTAAATTTATAACCCAGGTAAGAAAATAGGATACATCAACTTAATGTTTCCACTCCAGTCTACCACTTTCCAACTCAAATCTTTCTTAACATTTCTGCAATCGGGCAGTTTCAAAACCTGTGGTAGAAATAAAGATAGGTTTTATTTACATTTTATTTTTTTATTATCTCTCCTCTTCCAACAGTTTAAAATGTCCTACACTCATGTCTCTTTAGGAAAAAATGATTATTTCTAATCATAGCATTACATACGTGGAAACAGACATAAAGAGATAAGAATTGCTCAAGGTCATTGGCAGATGTATGATTAAGTGACAGCAAGCAACCACAGAATACAGAACATTAGACAGATGTTCAAACTGTAAAGGATATGAACGTTTGCAAATTTAACAAAAAGTGACTTTAAAAATCATTGTTTGCTAGTGAGAAAATAAGGAAACACATTGTACAGAAAGTTAACATAAATTTTCATATAAGCAAAAGTATATTATAAATATGTTTACTTAAACAATATAATATTTACTATAAATAAATATAAATGTATATCATCTGATTTTTATTACAGTACTTTTCTTAAAACTGAGTTAGCCACAGAATGGCATAGTCTAAAGCTGGCTGACTCTTTTCAGACGGTGTGAGAATCTTAGGCTGTATTCTGACAGATTTGGAATCGAGCAAATATGACAAAAGAGAAAAGCACAAGAACCTACATATAAAAATGGCAAATTTCTATCATCAAGTAAATTATGGTCTTGGTAATATGAAGAAATGTCAGTAGATAGATGTCTGTTACTGATACACTGTGCATACACATGCACAGTTGTAAGTGCATATAACAAACATTTGAAATGTGAGGCTTGTAATGTTTCCATGGCTCTTTTCTATAGCAAGGGAAAAAAGTGAGTTTATTCTTTACCAAACCTGTGCTGAACAAATCGTGTAGGTTGTTTCAGTTAGGTCTAAGAGAAGTCCTAGAAAATAATTCTTATTCTCCATTAAAAGTGAAGGAAACAATCAAAAGTACTGTGTTACTGAAAGCACAGAATTTGCAGAAGATGTATCTAAAACTGAAGTCTATATTTGTCATACTGTATCTACCTACTCATCCCTACCAAGAGACCTGTGAAATTTAACTGTTAACTATGAATGTAGCGTGGGGTTTGGGGATGAAATGGAGAAAGAGAGAAAAAGAGATGAGAAGAGAGATAAGAGGGGAGACAGAATTTGTAATCTTTATGGAACAAAGTGAAAAGTCCAATAATAATGTTCCCTACACATACATTCTCCAGTAGCCAGAAAGAGTTAGCATCCTTCCCTGCTAGTTTGAATCACCCTCTAGTTTGAATCAACACCAGGAAAATAATTTGGCACTGGGGCAATCATTTTAGAAAACTCACATCTGCAATGCAACTGTTAATAGTACCATGGTGGGGCAAGGAAGAAAAGGTTCAAAATGAGGACTGTTTTCAGCATATGCCAAATTCTAACTGATAATCCACTTCAGATAGAGTCGTGTTATTTCCTCTTCATTTCTCCTTCAATACGGCTTTGAATATTGAATTTTCTTGTGGTAAGGCTTCCAAGTTAATGATCAAAGTACACTTCATGAACCAAAATGACTTTAACTCAGCTTTTCAGTTAGTCTTCCTAAAATGTTCCCTGGGGAGTTAAATTTTCCTGACTCAAGATATTTCTATTCAAGGTCTAAAACTGCTTTTGAGGGTAATAGCTAAGTAAACACTGTTATATTTTGCTTGATTAAATCTGCATGAATTATTTTTCATTAAATGCAAAATCTAATTCCAAGGGGAAGAAAATCTTGTTAATTGTTTTCATAAAGACGTGCCCCAGGGCAGCATTTAGTTTTTCAGTGACCATGGGTTTCCTAAAGCTTTTCAATTCTGCCAAATCATTGCTTGTTTATATTATTCATTGAAAATGAAAAAATAAATAAATAAAAATGACCTTTTATGAGGAGCATTTGTTAAATATATTTTTCCTTCTAGCTAAAAACTTCTCAGTGTGAATATTTACTCTAAATGAAAAAGACACAAAAAGCAAGTAGATTTACCCAAATAGAACATTTACCAATTACCAACTTCAAATCATCTCTCTCTAGAAAAAGTTACTAGAACTCCCTGTTCAGTTTTCCTAACACTGGAGAGGAAAAATGGCATCTAAAAAAAAAAAAAATCAGTGTTCTTTTGGGACAAAATATTGTGCTCACCACAGATACTTCAGACTCATACACATACACTCAGTATTTTTAAAAATGTGTTGCAAGAGAAAATGAATGAACCATTGTTTATTAAAACTAAGAATGATTTTTATTCGTGGTTAAAGATCTAGGGCAGGGATACAAAGCAAACTGATTATTCCACTTCTGTAATCTCAAGGAAATTCTTTTCTGCACATACTCATGCACACTCACATATTCACTAGAGAATCAGGTGAAAATACTGTTTCAGCTTTTCCGTTGACCAAGGTTTAGATTTTGTAGTATAACATCACTTATATAAGCTGCTTTTATTTTTACTATGGTCTAGAAGTTTTCTATTGTAGAATGGATCGATCTTACTCCAGCTTACAAAATTATTCCAAAATGGACTTGATTCCTTCAACCTTTCTACTTAAAATGTCACCAAAGCTTGCATAACCAGGGCAGAATGTACTTTTGCTCCAGTATATACTACTTGCATACGTTATTGTGTTTCCTAATTGAGAAAAATTGTCAGAGGCTGACCTGAGTGCTTCTACTAATAAAAACTGAAGTCAGGAATTCAAGTGACCTTAGCTTTCTTGAAAATGTCCTTCAAATATTAAAGTAGAAAATCTCCTGGAGTTTCAACAGTGGTGCACTCAAGTAGTTATTTCTACATCCCAGAGTCAACCACAGAGACTAAGAGATAAATTATACACTTCATAAAATACATAGAATATTCAGACATGTTAGTAACATTAACACAGTCTATAAATACTCAATTGCAAAGACATTGTAATTAAATGTCAAAATACAAAATTTCAAAATGAATTTATGATTCTTTCCATGGAAGAATTTTTTTAATTTACTTATTGTTTGATGTTTGGTTGAATTCCCATTTCACAAAATCTATCTTATTTTTGAGTGAAAATGACAGCACTTATGGGCTGCATACAGGGAGCAAATATATGGGCATTTTCTTTGTCTCTTTATCTGAATTTCAAATTCCTTAAATGAATGGAAACTATGTATATGTTTTAGAGTAACTAACCTCAGACATTGAACAAAAAGCCATTTTACCTCCCAGTGAAAACTTAGCAGGATTTAGTGAAAGTTATCCTAGATTGAAAGAGATTCACTGTACAGGTCTTCCATTACATTAATTCAGGATTTTACATTAACACAGTATTACTAAACCATTTGAAACAATTTTCTGAACTTCAGTTTTCTCATCAGTAAAGTGAGGTGCATGTTAGGGATTCAATAACAATTCACTGGGAGGCTTTGTAAATGGATTCCACGTGTTTGTTTTCTTCCCTGGTGTCTCAGCATTAAAGAATCGCCCTGCCTTGCAGGGGCATAGGTCCAAGACACTAGCTTGATCCCTGTGTTGGGAAGATCCCCTGGAGAAGGCAATGGCAATCCACTACAGTATTCCTGCAAGAAAAATCCCATGGACAGAGGAGCCTGGCAGGCTACAGTCCACAGGGTCACAAGAGTCAGACACGGCTTGGTGACTAAACCGCCACCATCATGCGTTTATAAAGAGCAGAACGTGCATCGTTACTTTGTGAGAAATTATCTTAGTACCAGAAAAAAATGACACCTGTACATTATTGAGAAACAGTCAAATACTGAGTGTTGAGTGTTAACCAAATTATATAAATTAGGAAAAGAATCCACCTGCATTGCAGGAGACCCAGGTTCAATCCCTGGGTTGGGAAGATCTCCTGGAGAAGGGAATAGCAGCCCACCTCAGTATTCTTGCCTGGGAAATCCATGGACAGAGGAGTCTGGTTGTCTACAGTCCACAGAGTCGTAAGAGTCAGACACAACTGAGCGACTAAACCACCACCACCACATTTTTCACATAATGAGACATTATACAATTGATAAAATTTTCATCTTTTAAAATGTGTATCAGAAAAGCATAGGATCTTACACATTAGTAAATAGAAATAATAAATCCAAACTCTGTTCTGTTTACTCTTAAACAGTATACTCAAATAATAAAAATAGAATCCTTCAATTCATTGAAATAATCTATGTTTGTGTAGAAAAACTGGGATGTATGTCAGGGAAACTGAGTTAAGCTATTAGAAATGGGAAAACAATTGAAGTATCTGAAGAATAATTTAAATACTAATGTGATCAGTTACCTACAAAGAATGAATGGGGGTGGGGTGGGATATGACACATCTCCTAATTTATCTTTTTTTAATACAATCCTGATTTTGAAATCTTTCCATTGTTTCACAAACTCAAAGATAAAAAAAAAATTAAAATCAAAAAGTTTGGGAGAAAATCCTAGAAGTTGAATAAAAACAGAAACAACTCAACCAAAGTGTATTTTAAATGAACAATATAACCACACTGAAAAGTGAGGGGAAATAAAGAGGTACCTCAAGTATATTTTGGACACATTACTTGGAATATATGAGCTCAGCAAAAACAAACACCAGAAATACTGAACTCTGGTTGGTAGACTTCTTTTATACAAAGACAGGGATTAGCAATCCTGAAACTAATCTTTTTATATACATTTTAAGCCTGTTCAAACACATAGAATTATTACAGACAATGAGAACCAGCTTTGTCAGAGAAGGAAGTAACAGTGTGGAAAAGAAAAAGGAGAGAACAAACCATGTTTTGTGTTGGAATCTGGTTTATTCTATGTTCTAAAGTATTTGGGGAGTTACATATAGAAGTAGATGTGTGTGTGTTAAGTGTGTCTGGCACATGATTTCCTAAATCTATCAGCTAAGAAGACTAAGAAGCAAGAAAAAAACAGAAGCAATGTGTACATAGTACCCAGATTTTGGTTTCTAAATACTATTCTCCACAAAATGAAAACTATGAGGAAATGCCTAAATCCAAAGATATGACTGAAAAATAAGATAATCTTGGAATATCCCAATGAGTCAGAAAACAAGAAAATATTCAACTAGGCTAAAACAAATTATAATAATTGGTCAAAGGAAAAGGAACCAGCTTGAAAAGGCTTAAGCTAGTGATATCTGGAACAATTTGAGGTTTAAAATATATAATGACAGTAAGGGATTATAATCTAGCAATAAAATGATTCAAGGATTCACACTGATATAAAAAAATAGACAAACAATAGATGGTAATGATAGATAGCTAAAAGATAGATAAAGAAAGGAAAGCTCCCCTTTATGAAAGAACATCAACAATTAAACTTAGACAAGGACAGAATTGGAAAATAAATTCTGATTTGTCAACCATGGTAATAATAACTGAATCAAAAACAAGTTATCATAGATCATAGATACTAAAACTTGTTGGAGAAAGTCTGAGGAATATTAAGATGTTTACATAATTTTAAAATGTCTCTCTAAAGGATATCTATTAATTAAAAAGGATAAAATAGTAACTTTACAGTTAAAAGCAACCCTGGCAAACAGCAACTTAACCAAGTATTAAAGTTACTATCTCGAACATTTTAACACATTAATATTTTGTACCTATTGATATGAGGCACCAAGAAAGATGCAACATCTGCTGTATTCGTGTCGCTAAAGTGTATACCCTGAATCTAATCATGAGATAAAATAATTTTTATCGTCAGATAAAATGAAACTGACAGACATTCCACAAAATAACTAGACTAAACTTCTTGCAAATGTCACTGTCCAAAATATAAAGAAAGATTCAGGAACTGTGTCAGACCAAAGGAAAATAAAGACATGACAAATGAATGTGATTCATAATCCTAATTTACTTTTGCTACAAAGAATATTATTTAAACAACTGGAAAAATCAAATTATGAATTTCGGTTTAAATAACAATATAGAATCAATATTAAATTTCCTGATTTTGATTATTATACTATGATTATATAATAGAATGTCCATGTTCTTATGAAATAAGCACTTTAGTGTGTAGGGGTAAAGAGTCATCAAAATAGACATAAATAGATATACCCAAAAAAAGTATACAAAAGATAATGTGTATATAGCGATATATTAACACTTGGAAAAAATGTATGAAGAACACAGGGATTTTTTAAGTACCATTCTCGCAAGTTTTCTGTAAGTCTGAATCTACATTAGTATATAATATTCTTTGAAATTAGCAATAATGAGTTTCAAACTTCTCATCTTGAAAATTTGTGATGAGTTCAAAGATTCCTTGCAAATGTAACATTCTCTAATTCAATAAAACACTTAATCAAGATAAGTCTTCATGGTAGCTTACTTCACATCAAGCATGATTCTTAAAGCTGAATTTTAAAATTAACTTTACATCATACCAGCTGTAATCTAGCAGGATCTTTGGATTTAGAAAACTCATTTTTCATCATAATAAGATACATGCTGGGCCTGAATGTCATTAGACAAAACATGTTTATCTGCTGCCTTGTTAAGTGTTTAATATTGCCTTAAGATCAACGAAATTCACCATAACTCACTCTCTTTTATTTTCCCAATTTTTATTGTATTGCGGAAGCTTATGTGATGATTGTCATAAGTAGAAAAAAAAATTAAATGGAGATGGTATGATATGCATTTTTTTTTTTTTTTTGAGTTTTATCTGTCCACAGCAAGACTATTTTCATTCTCAACTTATCTTTAGAGCCTTTGGGTATGTTTGTGAACAAGATTTTTTTTTTTTTAATATACTGTTTGGGTGTTTTCAGATTCTTCATGAATTCAGGGTTTTGAAATATTTAGAAGACAAATTTCATTATTTTCTTAATATTGTTGCTCAAAGTGAGTTGGCTTTATGTGAAAATACAATTGTTGAAGTTAATTGGTAATTTTAAAAGAACAAAGTATGTAGGCATCATTTATCCTTGGAGGAGGAAATTAGATAAAGAAAACATAAACTATAGAATAACTTGAGTAAGTATATTTTAAAGATCTTACTGGCTTTATTCAATGACTCCAGAGTCAGGAAGAATCCAGTATGGCAGAAAGAAAGGAGCTAGAAGGGTACACAAAATGAAAGACTTTTGTAGAGTGAAGGCAATGAGAAGAAAGAAATTATGCTACACAAAACAGTTGCTCGGTTATTACAAAATCACTTTCCTTTAAAGTATGGCAGGGGTCTGTCAGGCAGATTACACTAGCCAGCGCTGAATCTGCAACTCCTGATTGACTGGTTTAAGATTCCATTTCTGAGAGAGACAAAATTATAAGTCTTAGTTTGGTGACCTGGGATTCAGCAAAAGCAACTCCATTCTGGCCATACTGTCTTGTTTAAACCAGAGCCTACAATTAGTTCTTTTGGTTGTTATTTAGTCGCTAAGTCCTATCTGACTCCTTTGTGATATGGACTGTATACCACCACGCTGCTCCTCTTGTCAATGGGATTTTACAGCTAAGAATAGTAGAGTGAGTTGCCATTTCCTTCTCTATGGGCTTTTCCTAACCCAGGGATCGAACACACATCTACTGCATTAGTGGAGAGATTGTTTACCACTGAGTCACCTGGGAAGACTTTTAGGGGAAAGGATAACATTTTTTTAAATTAAGAATTTGGAACATAAAATATATGTGTATATCTAGTTGTTTGATGTCTTTACATTTTTTTTTCAACCACATTTCCTTACCTGTTTTATTCAAAGGGTCAACTGATCATACGAGACTACTATAGTGGAATGTTTACTGATGACAAATGATGAAAGAATATAAAAATTCAGGATGTGGATTAAGAGAGCAAATAAGCTTAGAGAAAGTAATTTCTTCATTCTTGAGTGAAATACATACACAGTGTTCTCCATAAATTATCTTCTATTCATGCTCAATTTTGATTGGGTCCAGAGTCTAAAATAAAATTGTTTTGCACAGCATATGTGTCTTAAAGCTCAACATTTTGCAAAGTCCTTTAGAAGCAATAGCCCAGCAGTATCTTAGATGATATCCAATAGATTAGAAAATAGAAGAGGACATTTCTGATACATCAGTGGTGCTGGTGAGGAAAATAGGGAAGCAGACTGTAGCAGAGACTTAGAGTAACAAACAGATCAAAACTAAAGAGGATCCCAAGAAGTCACTTTTGCATTGGTATGTTTTTTCTTTTCCTTTCTTTTTTATGTCTCTATGGCAATTTTCATTTTCTCGGGACAGATTATGTTTTTGAACATTAAACAACTTCCTGTAGCATACTGTCTCACTTTTTTTAGCACCAACAGAAAGCTGAATTAAAATCTGTATGAAGGACTGAGAGCTTTCCTGGTGACTTAGATGGTAAGGAATCTGCCTACTATGTAGGAGACATGGGCTTCATCCCTGGGTTGAGAAGATCCCCTGGAGAAGGGAATGGCTACCCACTCTAGTATTCTTGCCCATAAATCTTAATATACTGCATGTTGTTAGCAGAATATTATGCAGTATATTTTTAATGAAATTTCATTGCTTATTCCAATTCATCTGTTCTGAAAACCTGGAAGTTGGTTCTAAGAATTTTGGTCAATTTCTTGAGCCAATTACCAGGGTTTTATCAGTCATGGTACTCCAATGTTAAAAATGTTTTCACAGGTAACCTACTTAAATCTCAGGTATAACAAACCTTCACAATAGCACATGGACCAGGGTTTGATCAAGCAACTGAGCACCATAGCCTTGCCAAGTTGACAAAACTCACCATCACATTGGTGACTGGGCAATATTCTTAATGAAGTCCTGTCAAAGATATTTCAGGAGCCCATTGACAAAGATCCTTTCCTTGACCAAATTCTAGCAAGAATCCTGTGAGGCCCTTTTTGACTAGACTCAAATTTGACTTATAAATATTTGGACAAAAGACTAATACAATTTCTAACAACTCAAGGCTGTATCCCTGAGATGATCCTAGCCTCCTTTTAAGTGTCTGGCTGAGAAAATCTAGGATTCCCCACTCCCTGCCTTAAATCTGCTGCTTTTTCCAGCTATCACTGAAGATATGACTTGACTCTCAGTCTCCGTGGGAGGGTAGGGACCTAAGCTGATAAGGTCCAGTTAGCACATCCACATGAGTATCACACAGACCAACCCTCTTTCTCATCTTCTGTAGTTTTCCCTATCACTAACTCTATTGAATTCTAGTTCATCTGACTCCCTATTCCCTTATTTTCTCTATAAAACTCCTAGTAACCTCTGTACAAATAAAAGTTGAGTTCAGTTCACCTTAGAATTTTTTGGGGATTTTTTTGCTATTGCAATAGCATATTACTGATTAAAAATCTGATCTTACTACTTGAGCCAGTTTTCTGGCTTTGTTTATCACTGACCCCACTCTCCTTTCTAAAAAACAAACATTAAGAAAATAATGGTGGAAACATATTAATTAAATGTAATAGAATTATATCATAATATTAATATTACTAATTAATTGATGAGTCAATTAATATAATATGGAGACTACTTATAAGAAAACCACGAAAAATTAAATTTGATAAGATGGTGTTAATTAAACAAGGAGACCATTAACCTGAAGTTGCTCTAGTGTCTTGGAAGTTTATGTAAGCAAATCAAAATCCAAATGATTAAATGCAAAGTTATGAAATCAAAACCTTAAGACAACTAATCACAAACAGCCAACTAGATTTAAACTACATCCAAATGATAATGTTCTTGTTACTGAACTCAGGTTCAGCTACTCACCACTCAAAAGCCAATAATTCAAGGGGCAAATGTCAGCAGAAATGAAAGCTGTTTTAATCAGAAAAGCTGGCAATCTGAGGAGAAGGTGGACTCATGTCCTGAGACCAGCTCCAAAGATCTCCTCAGCCATGACAGTTTTCAAAGGAGAAAAAGAGTGGAGACTCTCGGGGAATAATGGAAGCAGGAGGTTGGATTCTGCATCATTCTCCCCTACATGCTGACAGTCTGACTCTTCTTCAGATGTTATCTTGCCTGCATGGTCTATCTGCAGGATTACTAAGAGGGATGTGAGAGGTAGAGAGCTAGTCATTTTTTAATTACTTATTTCCTCATTGTTACTTCTTTTTATGTAGGAAAAGAATCAACAGGTTAGGCAAGGCATGGTGTGCATTCAGGAGAGTGTAAGCCATGTGTTAGATTAAACCACCTAGTGATCTCACTTCTACAATTGGGTTCTTTAAGGTTAGAGGGGCACAGAAAAAGGCAAGCAGGAAAAGGGCAAGAGAGCTGCTTTCAATGTCCACGTACATGGGATTCGGGGGGAAGGTGCTCTGTGACTTCTTCATGCAGGCATAAGTGCAGGTCAGTCGCTCAGTCATGTCCGACTCTGCGTCCCCATGAACTGCAGCACACCAGGCCTCTCTGTCCATCACGAACTCCCAGATTCTACCCAAACTCATGTCCATTGAGTCAGTGATGCCATCCAACCATCTTATCCTCTGTCATCCCCTTCTCCTCCTGCCCTCAATCTTTCCCAGCATCAGGGTCTTTTCAAATGAGTCAGCTCTTCGTATCAGGTGGCCAAAGGATTGGAGTTTCAGCTTCAACATCAGTCCTTCCAACGAACCCCCAGGACTGATCTCCTTCAGGATGGACTGGTTAGATCTCCTTGCAGTCCAAGGGACTCTCAAGAGTTTTCTCCAACACCACAGTTCAAAAGCATCAATTCTTCTGCGCTCAGCTTTCTTTAGTCCAACTCTCACATCCCTACATGACTACTGGAAAAATCATAGCCTTAACTAGATAGAACTTTGTTGGCAAAGTAATGTCTCTGCTTTTTAATATGCTGTCTAGGTTTGTCATAACTTTCCTTCCAAGGAGTAAGCATTAATTTCATGGCTGCAATCACCATCTGCAGTGATTTTGGAGCCCAGAAAAATAAAGTCCGACACTGTTTCCACTGTTTCCCCATCTATTTGCCATGAAGTGATGGGACCAGATGTCATGATCTTAGTTTTCTGAATGTTGAGCTTTAAGCCAACCTTTTCACTCTCCTCTTTCACTTTCATCAAGAGGCTCTTTAGTTCTTCTGCACTTTCTGCCATAAGGGTGGTATCATCTGCATATCTGAGGTTATTGATATTTCTCCTGGCAATCTTGATTCCAGCTTGTGCTTCATCCAGCCCAGAGTGCTGGCAGAGGTCACTACATTCTCAGAGTGGAAGACGACAACAAGGGTCTGTAGCATCTCTTTCCTGACAGTTTTAGTTTCCCAATTACATATATGAGCAAGGCAAGCCACAATTTATTTTGTCAGTTTTAGCTACTCAGAAGTCATATGTCTGTAATCAGAGGAAGTACTCCTACATGCACAAACTTCCATAAGTTGGGAGCATATACCCAAAGGTTAAAATGAACAAAATAATACTGCTTTAAACTGAAAGATACTAAATCACATTTAATTGAAGTGTGTAGTTTTCAATCCTGAATATCACCATCTATCTTCTATATAGGAATATCACCATCTATCTTCTAGACAGGAATGACAGAACAATATTAGATATTTTTAAAAATAAATAAACATTTTAAGCATGTTAGTTATATTTGAATACATTTTACCCCTGCTGTAAGAGAATACCCAAGCTTCTAAAATCTATAGTCTCAAAATATTCTAGTTTATGATCTGATACTTAATTCTCTCCACATCCCAATAAGAAGTCATTTTAGAGCACTTTTAAATGATTAAAACATCTTAATCATCAGAGAAATCCATGGCTGAGTTATTCATAAACAAAAATAAACAAGTAAAAGAAAGCCCACATCATTTCATTGTTATGATGTAAGATCTAGACAAGTAGGCTCTGTTGTAGAACATTTTCTGCTTTTGTTCAGTTAAATTTGGTTTTTCTTTCACTAGTAAAAAATCTATTGTTCTTAATGAAAAGATAGGGCAAAGAATTGAACATAAGTATTCTGCTTGTTAAATCATCAAAAAGCAAAAGGGATGCCTCTGTCAGTGCTAATGTTTTCATATGACCAAGCATTTATATTACAGAAAGATTTTACAAAAGTTTTTACCCAAATCTGTAATTATCATCTTAAAGATTATTAATCATGTATTTCCAAAATAACTGAAATTCTTATGACACAAAAAGGGGTGGAAATATAGCATAATTGCTGTTAAGTCTTTTATGCAACAATAGCCATATCAAAGCAAGTTTTATGGAAAAATTTATATTGAGAAACTAGAATCTTAGTTTGTAAGCCGAACATTGGTAATTATGTCTCTTAGCTTTACAAGACCCACATTTCCATATCTGTTAGAGAAGAGGCTTAAAGACGTCACGGACTATACAGTCCATGGAATTCTCCAACCAGAATACTGGAGTGGATAGCCTTTCCCTTCTCCAGGGGATCTTCCTGACCCAGGAATGGAACCGGGGTTTCCTGCATTGCAGGTGGATTCTTTACCAGCTGAGCCACCAGGGAAGCCCATCAAGTCCATAGAGTTTTCAATAACTTGATAATTCTATGATTTTCAAACTCTTTCAAACAAAAGAATCAGGCTTGAAATATTTAACTTTTTTATTCTCTAAACATCAAGAAAAAATAATAAAAATGTAAAAAAAAAAAGAGTGTATCTGAAATGATTACCTTTCTTCATTCATTATTCAGCTGATGACTTTAGCCACTTTATAATGTTGCTAGGTAGACTCTAAGGCAACTCTAATGAGATTAAAAACAATAATATTCATGATGTCAACAACAACCCATATTAGCAATACTGAACATAAAAAGATTTTCTAAATTCCTGGGGGAGAGTAAAGAGATATCTGGCTATTAGGACAAACAAAAATATTGTATTAAACAAACAAAAGTATGAGGAGGAAACAACCAAATATACAACAAACCTAAATAATGATAAAGAAAACTAGATATGAAGAATATTGTTTCAAACTGGACAGTGCTTTGTTTGTTGTATAGATTTAGAAGTTTGACCACAAAAAAATAATGAAAATATCTAATTTGTCTTTTGGACACTTAAAAAAATAAAACAAAGGGATTTATTTCATGTTTTTGTTATAACTCATATATGCTACCAAAAGGGATCAAAAAATACTTTTATTTCCTGTTTGTCTACATTATCTTAGCAACCTAACATACTGTAGTAATTTTCTGATAAAATATTTCTTATTTAAATCCACTTATAAACAACTGTCAACATGAATTCATATGAGAAAGGTTAGGTTCTGCATTTGTGAACATGGTTTTAGATAAGATTTTTGGAACATAGACATAATTTGGAAGCAAATCAGACTCTGGGATCATGTTTAGGAAGGATCCTGGGTCTTTTTCCCAATCTTCAAGTTGGAGAAGCATTACAGTCAACCTGTAGAATACTTTCTAATTCATTTGACTGACTGAACAGATAACTGGAAAAAGCAAGATTCATTCCTTCCCACTATATTGCATTATATTTATTTAGAGAATAAAGTCAGTTTCCTCATAACTTCAAACAAATTCAACCTGTTAAGCCTGAGCAACACAATAAAAAGTTTTATTATCAAGTTTACTTTAAAAAAAGAACAAACTGTGATCATTTCCTGAATCTTAAATGCAAAAGCATTGTCCTTATATATGAAACAAGTATGAAGACTGATGTTTAGTTTTAGCATCTTTAATGCTCACTAGATGTGAACTTTTAGACTTGAGTGGTTAAGCCTCTAAAACTTTCTGAGAGTCAACGGTCTTACAGAAAGCTAACTGTGATAAGTTCACATTCCTAAAATATTTTAATTCAGACGACAGATAGGGGAGCTAGGTTCTGAGTTTACAAGTGAATGTAATTAAATATATCTGTTACCTTCTGTTCAAGAAAGTTGCATTGGGATAATTTGTGCCTTCTATAGTAAACACAATAATTCCATAAACTTAAAAAATAATTTAGGTTCTTTATGATTTTAGGTTGTAAGTAGTAAAAAAGTTATAGGAATTAAAACTGTAATTTGCTTATAAACAGGCAATCCTAACAGATTTATATTCTCCCTCTGGTCCTGAGTTACTGGTTTCCAGTCTCTCCTATGCATATTGACATTCCCTTCCTCATAGTGCCAAGCAATCTGGTTTCCTAGCACATTTTAATACCATGGACTACATCAAGCAGTAGATCATAAAACACAGATAGACTTGTTGTTAGGGATGGGGCCAAGGAATAATTCTCAAATAATTTTTTCCTCCTTAATGTGGAGAAGTATGTAAAATTGTGAGCATTCCTATATTTGGTGCAGTAAACTAAGGTTCTCAGAAATTACACTGATGAAATGCTGACAAATAGGATTATCAACATCTTCACTTACTCCATAAACATATTTATTAAACATCTATTTTGTGATACTAGTGATCAATTCTGAGATGAATAAAGTAGAAAAAATCTCAGACATTATGAAACTTACACATTAATAGTTACTAGATACAAGAATTTTATAAAAAATCACAATGCACTTTTCTTGTTCTTGAGAAGCTTAAATTATTAAAATAGGAGCTAAGAATTTGCTGATAGAAAGCATTTGAATAATATAACTACACAATACGTAATTAAGAAAACATAATTATATATAGTTACAAACAGCATTAGTATACAGAAAAACGGATCCGTATGTGTTCAAGGAGTTAGGAAAGATAGTCTTAAAAAGTAAAAACTGAGACTCAGTACATGTTTGCACTTTAAACAGCAACAACAAAATGAATGTGCATGTATTTATCAGCATAAGGAAGAATCTAAGCAAAATAACATACAGGGAAACCCATTTGTCACAAATAATGGATGAATACAGTGCCTCACTGGACTATGACAATTTCACATGTTTAATTAGATGTATGAATATGGGAGAGGGACCAGGCCCAGATAATTAGCTTCCTTAGAGGTAAAAGCACATTTAATAAATAGCAGCTAATAAAGAACAAGTAATGTGCTACTCATTTCTATAGGATTAACTTTTGTCTTGATTTTTTTCATGATGGCTTATCCTATTTTACACAATAGTATTTCTTACAGTAAAGTGACTAAATTTATTTTGTGTATATAAATTAAGTTCTCCCATAATTCGGTATGTTGTTTGGGACCTCAACATAAAAATGGACCAACTCTCTTAACTTTCAAAATGCTCACAGCTGAATTTAGGGGGAATGAAGACACTTCAGTGGTACAACAGACAGGGGAGCCTGGCGGGCTACAGTCCGTAAGGTCACACAGAGTTGGACACAACGGAAGCAACTTAGCACAAAGAAAGACACATGTAAACGTAGAAGCTAATTTTGTGAGTTAATGCTTATCTTTGAAAACGTTTTCATAGAAATAAATTTTCAATTTGAAACAAAATATCAGATGATAAGTCTCAATTTCTGACTCAGAAAATGTGATCATGGAAGCAGGCTAGAACCAAGATCCAAGCACTGTTTTGTGAATTATAGGAGTGGCTGCAATTAGTATGCCTGCCATATGTTAATCTCCAGATGGTCAAGAGCTTTGGAACACACTCTCTATATGTACTATACAAATAAACCTGTTTAACTTTGTCTAATATTCTTCTTTCATTGCAAGATAAGTTGAAAATGTTTAAAAGAAACAAGAACCTTGTCACTTTAAGATGCCATGGAGTGACCATGAGTAAATTAAGACTACTGAAGGCAGGAAAAGAAATTGTTACCATTGATGATGGTCAGAATGATTTGAGGAAAAAATAAGAAATCCAGAAGATAAAAAATCAGAAGGAAGGTTTAGAGGAAACTAACCATTGTTTCCACTTTCTACTCCTGCCAGAATCTTGATTAATAAAGGACAGATTTTGATGCTCATAGTTATTCTCTAATAGCAAATGAGAAAAACATAGGAATAATAATACTAGTCTGTGTTAAAAGAAGGGGAGATATAGAAATAGTATAAGTTAAAATTGAAATTCAAAAAATGGTAACTTGAAACTTACTATGTGACTTTGGTAGCGCAACAGATATTTATTAAAATATGCAAGCAAAACATAAGATCTTTTTTGCATATTTTTAAAATAATTCATTGATCTGATGAATGAATTTAGTACTTGGGGTGAATACCATATTACCAATTACAAATGAGAAAAATACTAGTAACACTGAAATGATGTGAGGTATAGAAATAATACATGTAATGCACCAACCAGAGCATGTGTGCTCTCACAAACAGTAGCAAATAAATGAACAAATTGTTATTGATTCCTAAATAGATATTTTTATATAAATATATTACCATGCAATATAAGGCAATTATTAATAATATCCATTCATAAAACAGTTCCTTTCTGGTAGACAGTTTCCTATTGTCACTGTATGAATATCATCACAAACTCATTAGCTCACAATTCTAGAGGCTGGAATTCCAAAAGGCATTTCACTGGGATAAAACCAAGCTATTGGCAGGGTTGTGTTCTTTTTGGAGGCTGCAGAGAAGTATCTCTTTCTTTGTTTCTTCCAGCTTTTGAATGCTGTCTGTATTCTTTGGTTCATAGCCACTCCCTCTGTCTTCAAAATACCGTCAGCCTTTCTTTCTTTGTCGGATCTCTTTTTTCTCTGCTTTGACCTGCTCAACTCCTCTTTATGATGACTCTTGTGATGAAATGGGTCCTACTTGGATAGTCCAAAATAATATCCCCACTTCAAGGTTCTTAGTCCCCTTTACAAGTTCTCTGTGCCACCTTAACCAATATATTTGCAGATTCGAGGGTTTAGGATGTGGACGTCTTTGGAAGAGCATCACTCTATCTACCACACAGTTTTAAAAAATACATACTCTACTTACATACTCAAAATAACACAGTGAAGTAACAGTTACCTTTCCTATTTTACACATGGACAAACCTAGACACAAATCTAACCAACGACTGGCTTCATCCCTCTTCTATCTACAATTTTATCTTTCCACTTGGAAATCTTGCTTCAGTCTTTCCCACTGGGAATTCATTCCTCTGTAAGGGATATAATGAAAGCTCCCACTGTTCAACCTTCTTGTGGATAATATATTAGGATGATGAACAGTAATGGCCTGTCTACCCTGTGAACAACGACAACTTAACAGGTGCTCCTGGTGAAGCATATGCGGCAACAACCATCAAAACAGGGACTTCTAAAAGCTGGCATCTGCTCTCTTTGCTAGTAACTTCCCAGTAAGTGCTCCTAGTGGCATCTTTTTAATCCCTCCCATTTCTCTCCATGTTTTACCCAGATCATTCTGTGGCAAAACATTTTAAAGACACTGTTTCAGCAAGTAGAGTGTTGCTCAAAGAACAATCCCTGCTGAGCCCGCTATGAGCTTATGGTGACCATAGGCTGACACAGCCTTTTCAAAACAAGTGTTCAGTGCTACCTATTATACATCATCTGATAGCCCATCTTGAGTGAGCCCCTGGTTCAATTTGACTGATGTTAAGTGGAACATAACCATTAAAAGACTTTGGAAGCTTGGGGTAAACCTTAGAAATATTCTCCCATTACATCTTCCTGTCACAATACTGTATGACCAAGACCCAGGTTAGACTAGGCTGTTACAATGTTCCCTAAAATCAATGTCCTAATTAATCTCTAAGAGTAATGTGTTTTGGGCACAGATAAATATACTGGTATACATATCAACATAGTACACGTTTATTATACATATATGCACAAGTATACATTAAGAGATATATTCTTACTTGACACCATTAACCTCAGCTGAAGTCCATCTAACTTTCCCATCCCAACAATCTATCTCAGTTATCACTCCCCAGGAACGTTTTTCTGAGCCCTTCCTTGAATGCTTCTGAAGTGCCCTGGACATAGTTCTGCCACTGCATTTACTTAAAATTGCCTGCTTTAGTCAGTCTGCTTGACTTAAATTATACTGTAAGCAACTTAAGGGGACAGACCATACATTATCTATTTGCATAATCCCTGAGACATGATAGAAGTTCAAAAATAGCTGGCTGACTTAAACAGGCATTTAGTCATGCAGTAATTACTCAAGGTAAAGATAGATGGTGATGTGCATTGGAGAACTCAGTAAGGCATTCAGGCTTCACACCTTTACTGGTGACAGAACCATCACACAAGTGTTCAGATTTCTGCATTTTTCACTCAGTGGTATCTACCTTTAGTCTCCATTTCCATTATTGTCCTGTATTACACTAATATGACTTATGGTAGTCTAGGGCTCTTCATGCTTGGAGCTAGAAATCGAAGAAGCTATTAGAAAGAAAAAAAAAAATCAGAGCAGTATTAGGTAGCAGTCCAGAAAATATGTTAAGCAGAAAATATTTTTCTAGGCTGTGTACAAAGACTATAAAAGGAATAAAAAAGACAAAAAAAATAAAAATAAAAGTAAGATGAAAGCAAAGAACCATGGAAGCAAGCAAACAAACCACCCAACCTACTTCTGCATTCTTCCAGTTTGGAGAAATTGCAACATTAGAACCATGCTGGCCAAATTAGGCCTCACACAGATCCCATTATGTAAGTTCACTGATTACTTGGCTTAACCCATTGGAGGCACCAGAATCTTGGCCACAGTGTTAGTTTTGTTGATTAGTCAGGTAGCTTTCTTTAATATCACCTCAAGGGGTTGTGGCTTTTGGCAAGAACAGAGCTAATTTCAGCTTAATTGCCACATAAAGTTTTCCCTAAAGCACAGAAGCCACTGACCTTATGCTATTTCCTATGACACACTCCTCAACATCCCTCCTGAGTGTCATGACATATCCTGGGTTGGCTGTTTCACAGCTTACGCCTACAGCAGATGATCTTGTCATCACTGTCACTCTACCTTCCCTGAAAAGAGGAAAAACGTCAGGAGTCTAAACCTCAGACCCCTGAATCCCCATTTTGTTGCATCTGAAACAACGTCCACAACTTCCAGTAGCTGTCCTTTGTCCTCACAGGGATTCTTAGCACAGATGATTCGAACACTGACTTTTCTTCTCCAAAGTCCTCTCACCTGTGTGTAGTCTCTCAAAGTAGAAAGGATTCCATGTGTATCCTTTCCTAAACATAGCGTTCATTTTCCCCTCTCTACCAGAGCCTTAAGGACAAAAAACTATGTTTTATACACCTTTGAGCTTGCTCCAACATGATTAAACCTCTATGTTCCACCGATTCTCTATTTACACATCATGACTGTGGGTCCCTCATTTGTTCTAAGAATTCCGTGGTGTATAATGTCTTTGTAGTACAGTATATGGTACTTGTGTATTCCTATAGTGTTTGGCAAGCTCAGTAGGACCACACTCAATTATTTGTATTAATTTCAAATTTTCAAAGAATCTGGGAAGAAAGGTTAAAACAAAAACAAAAACAAACAAACAAAAAAAACACCTTTCTATTAGACAAAAGCATGCAAAATTCCCAAAGATCTAACCTTCCCTATGCTTCTTCCCAACCTCAAACAAAACCCAGGATGATCTGGATGTCTCCGGTTGTGACTTCTTGTTTTTGGTTGTGACTGGCTTTCCAGAATAGGGTTTTATCTGAAGAATCTTTCTGACCAGGAATGGCTAAAGTAGCCAAGTGTTCTGCCAGAATGAAAGCATTTTTATCTGCCCAAAGGTAAATCATTTATAAGGCCACAAATGTATTACTTATGATTCATGATTTCAGATATGTTTTTCTTTTTTTTAATCTTAAGGCTACTCATTCGGACAGGAGAGAACTGAAATAAACAGAATAGGTCTCTATTTCAAAAAAATGTTGGGTGGGATTTCAAGCACTGTAAAGTTTACAATATCTCCCCCATTACTCATATACAAATTTAAATAAAAACAAAGTATCAAGACTTGGAACACCTTGGAACAAGTGCAAAAACTGTAACAAAAGTCTTCCTACTTGCTTCCTTATTATGACTATGTCAAGACTTTCAAAAATATGAATTAGGAAATTATTTAAAATAACCTCTCCCATTGTTGGAGACATGCTCTTGGCAGCTACCAACTGGGTTCTCTAGCATTACTAAAATGGATTAGAAAAAAATAACAAAAGTGTCCTTTATTTCACAGTCTTCTAAAGTCTGCCTCTGAATTAAATTTGAACTTGTGTTTGGCCATCCTCTAAATATGAAATCTCAATCAAATTTTCTCTCTCATTTTATATAGTTCTCTGCTTTAAGAGTCCGCTGTAAGCCTCCTTCTTAGCCTACCCTCCCCACTCTCCCTTTAGTCTTTTGTAGCACTGGCTTCTAGGCTTTGGAATAATTTTAGAAAAATATATTGAGGGTCATATACTATATTATGGAGACTTTTTATTTTTTTAATTTTATTGGAGTATAGTAGATTTAAGATGTTGTGTTCGTTCCAGAGGTACAACAAAGTGAGTGACTTAGTTATACATATTCATATATTCATTCTTCTTCAGATTCTTAACCCATATAGATTATTTCAGAACACTGAGTTCCCTGTGCTATATGGCAGGTTCTTGTTGGTTAGCTATTTCATACACAGTAATGTATGTATGTTAATTCCATGTGCCTAACTTATCCATCTCTGCCCCCACAATTTCCCCTAATCATAGTTTTGTTGCTGTTGGTGTTTTAAATCTGTGAGTCTCTTCCTGTTTTGTAAATAGGTTAACTTGTATCATCTTTTAAACTTAGATTGCACATATGATATTTGTCTTTGTCTGACTTACTTCACTTAGTTTGATAATCTCTAAATCCATCCATCTTGCTACAAATGGCTTAGTTCATTCCTTTTAATGGCTGAGTCATATACCATTATGTGTGTGTATAATATATATATGTCTTCTTTATACATTCCTCAGTCGATGAACATTTAGGTTGCTTCCAAGTCTTGGTTTGGATAGTAAATAGTGCTGCAATGATCCCTAGGTTGCATGTATTTTTCAAATTATGGTTTTATCTGGATATATGCCCAGTAGTAGGATTGCTGGATGATATGGTAGTTCTATTTTTAGTTTTTTAAGGAATGATCATACTGTTCTCCATAGTGATTGTAACAATTTACATTCCCACAAATAGTGTAGGAGGGTTCCCTTTTCTCCACACCCTCTCCAGCATTTATTGTTTGTAGACATTTTGTGATGGCCATTCTGATTGGTGTGAAGTATATATAAGGGAATTCTTAGGAAAAGTGAGGAAACCGCAGCCTTGACATGTCTAAGTGTTGACTCTCATTTAAGATCTGTACGGCATGTTGCGCCTCAGACTTTCATCAGTGGAACAAAAAATAGCCCCTCATGAGGGTTAAATGACATGATGTGTTGTAGCGCAGTACATATTATACAGTAGTCAGATTGAGAACTCAAGTGCACCCGTCATAATATGCTGCATATAACATCCATTTTGCTCCAGAAACATGCCTTTCAGGTTTTAGTCATGATCCTAGGCAAGAAAGGGGAAGCAAAATTCTAAGCAGCCTGCATTCCCAACCACACATTCTTATAAAAAACATATTTCTCCTGCTTCTAAGATGTCTTTCTCATATAGCTTTTCTTTGCTGGGTTGGGAAGGGGATAAAAGGCAAGGTGGGAATTAAAAAAAATACCCAAAAGTTATGGAATTGTGCTTTACGTGCAAAGAGTACATTTGAGGACTATATTCCATGCAGAATACACTTATGGCTTATACAGAGCACTCCATAAAGATTCGCTCCAGTAATATTTAAGTTGCATGAAGTTATGTGGACAAGATGATAATAAGAATACCCACATATGAGAATTGTGTGCAGGTAAGCCATCCAATACCAATTACAGAAATTAATTCTATTACTTATTAAGCCACTAAGTTCTTGAATCATGAAGCTTTTGGGTATTTGAACATATAAGACATATTTAAATGAAATGTTGTTTCTATGAGATTCCCAATTTCATTACACAAATACCCTCTATAAGCTATTACATCTTACTATATTATTTATTAAGCAATTGAACTCATGTGCCACATCATCTTACATTCTAATGACATGTTATATTGTCTTAAGCATTTTATATTTGATCCTTTTTGTATGCAAAGCTTACTACATTTATAGATTGACATTTGCATATCTGATCAATTACAAACCATCAGCATACAGTGCAATATGATACCTTAGTTTAATTCAATTTCACTTTCAATTGGTTTCATCTTTAAATATTAATTTAGGTAAATGTGACTGCACAGTAGTGTAATTACTTTAAGCAAGAGCAGATTTAATCTATTTTTAAAGCTATAGAAGTAAGATTTATGGGTCTACTCTCCAACTACTAAAATGTATTTGAAAATTGTCATGCATATGACATACTACTTTTTGTGTACCTCCAAGTCACTTCATCAAAAAACAGATCATGACAGTTTTAAATAAAGTTTCGTAGAAGCATGCGGTCACTTTCCAATGAATAAAAACACAATCAAGCCTCTGTCTGAGATTATTTATGGCAGAGGCTGAAAGTTGCCTGCCTACAAAAGTACTCTGGAGCTCGTCTCTGGATGGCTTTTGTTTATCCTCCATACACACACATACACACACACAGCTAACATTTTAATTTTAGATGCTTTTGCATTAAAGTCAAAATCAGTGTTCCTGCACCACTGGGTCCACACTCCTGGATGGCAACAGCTGACATGTTAAGTGGCAGGTGTGTTTGACCTCTTTAAATGGACGAGGCAGAGTGACTGCAGTCTGCTACAGCCAGACCATATTTGTAATACAATGCGTGCATAATACATGTATAACATAGCTACACCCTGCTCAGTATTGAAGGCATTTGTGTTGTCTATTCTTCATATAGGGTATCTACAGTGTGGGAAAACAGAAATGCAGGATATCTGGGGTGGGGGTGAGGGTGGGGATCAGCATCAGTGCTAGTTGGAATGCTGTCTTGGAAACATAACAAAGAAACTCTTCCAGAAATGCATGCCCCTATTTCTTATCTTTATGTTTACAAAATGAAAAGCCCATATGTGTCCTTCAACATGCTTCACTGTTTCTAATTCCCACCCCAAGCCGCCTCCTTCTGCGGCTCCTCCTCCTTCTTTCTTCAGCTCAGATTAACGTGAAACATTGTTAAAATACAGTATCATTCAGAAAACACTGGGGAATATAGCTAAGGAAACTTTTTTCCCCTTAAAAAGTGTTTATTTCCCACCTCAAAAAAACTGTAACAGAAAGTGAATAGAGATCAAAAGATACTTTATATTAGAAAAATGTTTGATTTTCTTGAATTATTCTGCTGAGTTTTCCACCAATTTATTACATATTAAAGTGTTCTGGGAGAATATTGCTCATGTTGGGTTTTCTGTGAAATAGCTTTAAGATCCTGAGTAAATCACACAGCCTCTCTGGGCTTCAATTTCATTTTCTGTTAAGGCAGTGTCTTCCATAGCAGTTAAAAGAACACGGCCTGAGAAGTGTGAATGCCGGCTGTCCCATTAGTTTCAAGGCCTGGTGCAGCGCACACAAAGTCTCTTGATATCTTGATATCCTAGCAAATAGAGAGGATAACAATAGCATTTTGCTCATAGGGTTATTTTCCAAACTCAGTGAGCTAATAATGTAAAAACACTCAAAACTGTGGTTAGCATATAATAAGTAAGATATAAGTGTTTGTTAAAAATAGATAAAATTGTTTATAAACTGTTTGTACTGAAATAAGCCACCAGCTTTAAAATTCAACTTTGATTTCATACTGTGACTTGATAATATCAATAAATTAATTAAAATACCTCTTAAATGTGTGATATTAGAAAGATTTACCCTATTATTCATGATGATTTTAGTTTTATAAAAAACATCTTGGCCATTTTTTTTCAAATGAACCTGTGTACAATTCTTAATAGTAAAAAGATAAAAGGATAGAAGCTTATATATGGAAATTCACTGTTCAATGTCACCTTGGTTCCTTAGATTGAAGTTTCAGTTATATTTCAAAATAATAAATAACTTGGTATATTATTTCCTACATTTCATATGTAGAGAAGTTGGAAATACTGTGACATATTTATTCTGAGAATGTATGTTGATAATTATGAAGCAAAATTTAACATGGGGTAACTATACTGACTTTCTTCCAACCTAATTCTATTATCAAATTTTCTTTATCCTTACTTTGAACTGTTACTAATTTTCTTATGTTCTATTTGAGGATCCCAACTTAAAAGGAAGTATTACTTCTTTAAATCTATTCTTATGTTCTTTATACATAATATAGTTTTATATACTTAAATATTAAAATTATTCTTTCCAGAAATTTTTAATTTGCTGCTTAATTCCAAGGTGATGAAATGTCCAACAATGTTGAAATGCCTTACTAAATTGTGTGACCTAATTCCATATGGAAATGCAATTTTAAACCAGTACAGTTCTCTGCTAGAATATTTTAATACTTTCCTATTTCCAGTGAAAATCTATTTTAAACTACACTTCATGAGTCATCGAGAACTACTACCGAAAGGGACTTAATTCAAAAAGAAAAAATTATATAGATATACAGAATGATGAAACAGGAAGGAAATACAGAATACATCTGGTCCAATCCACTTATTTAAAGGAGAAGAAACTTAAAACCAGACAGGTTAAGTTCTCAAAGGTTTATTCAATAAGACAATGTCATAGCTAAGACTGGATAAAAGTTATCCTACTTACTGATCATTTTTCATGAGCAGTGTTTGATATACTTGATACAGGGTTTTGCAAGTGATAGGGACACAGATATTTTATCAACTTATTTACTGCCATGACTTAGGCTTAGGGATTGTCTCTGTGTTGTTTTACTGCAAACAATATTTTTTGATAGAAGATGCAATTTCTATTCTCTACTCTTCATAGTCCCTAAATCACATAATACCATAGCTATGAAAGGTACCACTTAATCTTTGAAATTCCCTTGAATCATTAGTGAATTGGTATTATAATGTGTTTTCTTTAGAATAAGAAAACTCTGAACCAAACAATATTTTCAAGTCCCTTGCAAGTTTTAAACTTGCAAGTGAGACCTTTCTGAATTTACATGGAAGATATGTCTCTTGGTGTAGAAAGTAATTCCTTTGCATTATTCACAAGAGAATTATAAAGATTTATGGAAAGCACAAATGACCTTCCTTTAATTCTTACCAGGATTTCCAGATGGCTCTGCTGTAGAAAACTGTTCTACTGAGAGAAAAAAAGAAAAAAAATTTGCTTGAAATAACAAAGTAAAGTTGTGGGATTGGACATAAAAGAGAAATCCAACACACTCTGAATTTAATCTAAAAGTGAAAATAAAGGTTTGAAATAAAAAAGATGGGAGAGTTACAGAGAGTGGAAAAGGCAGTTGTCAAGCATATAACCAAACTGTATCAAGGCTAAATCCCAAATGGGAAAAACACTTGAAAAATCAATAAATCTAAAGGTAAGATGACATAAGAATTCTTGGGGAGGTGTGTAACACACTAGACCTCACACTGCTTCTTACTAGCTCTTTATTTGTTTCATAATAGTCTTTGATTTGGTTAGATGAATGAGATTTAGCAATTGTTTGGCTGGTGAAGAACTGTGCACTGGTACAATGAAGAGGAATATGAGTAAAGGAATTTAGAAGAATTCATTATTTATCAACATTTTAGCATTTGTCTTCTGTCTTTACTTACCTGTTCTATCATCAGCTGGAAAACATTATCTGCTTTTAAAGGACTTACACACCTATCTCAGTCCTGCCTAGATATTTTCTCTATCTTGTGTCAATTCAATATAATATAACATTATCACAGGAGTGAAATCTCATCATATTTGCCAGTTCCAGTTACATCCCAAGGGTAGGAGATTATTCAAGGCCAAGGTCATTGAGGATCATTTTTAGAATTCTGTTCATCAAAACAGGGAAGAGTTCTACTTTAGCCCAGATATATAAGCTTTCATTCAATGCAAAAAGGAGGCCACCCGTCATTTTTAGTGTATGTTGACTGTTACATCTAATAGATAACATAATAAGAATAAGGAGGCTTTGCATAGCATTTTTCCTCAGACACTTTCAGATTTTCCCCTCATGGGAAAACTTAGGCAACTCCTATTATATCTACTTTTCCAGAGGTAGAAATGGAGCACAGAGATTTTAAGTAAACTCTCCTGAAGTTCCACTAGTGGAAAATTCTCAATTCAAGGGAAGGTCTGATTCTAAACACATTATGCTTTACTTTACACATAATTATTTATTGTAGATAATTTGCTTTACCAGACTCATCAAGCATGCTTGCTTTCACTATCGACAGAGTGAGTGTCTTCTATGGTGTGATGTGCAATATAACTACATGAGCTGGAAATAATGAAAATATTAAAGTAAGGGTAGTACCCAATATGAGGTGAATGTTGTTTTCCTGCCTCTCTGAGGCAATGACAGTGTTGAATATTAGAGATGAGAATCCAGGGAAAGAACTCCTAATTCAGGACTCTCCATCATCAACTGACCCACTTCTCTTTAGGAGGTTTGCCAACAGCTTGAGTTGTGGAAATCAGGCTTCCCCCTCTGCTAAATGTCTGGAAGCCTATTCTGACCTACTTAGGTTTCCAAATAGCCTTTCCTGGTGCTATAGAACAGTTACATTCAGGAGAGAAAAACACTACTCCTTACACTCCCCTAACCTGTTGACTGCCAGATCTGTTCCATTCCCCAAGAACTGTACCAGTCTCTTTCCTTCTGTTTAAGTTAGCTGCCTGTTATAATGTAGCTTGATTATCCAGAGAGCTAAGTAAATGAGGTATCATTAGATGCAGATCCAGAGGGACACTGAAATCACTTAAGACATCATAACCCCTTCTTCAGGATGACATCTTCAACAGATATTTTACCTCTGGAATTTTTTCTGCCAAGTTAAAGAAACATACAACTTTACTAACTAGTTGGTCATAATATATTGCTTGCAAAATTTGTACAAGGAATCTCAATGATGGTCTCTGGGAGAATTACGCTAAAACAGGATTTAGACTTACTGGTTTATGCATTGTTGATTTTTGACGTTGCTCTTCTGAGAAAGAATACTTCATAAAGTATGTACTTTAGCCTCTATGGCCTGGGAACTTCTCACATATTCTGAGTGTGATTACATATTATGTAGCACCCCTTTTTAACAGTTCAAGTGCCAAAGCAAAGAGCTCTATAGGAATTAATCATTATAGTAGTTTCAAAAGGAAAGCTAACCACATCTAATAATAGCACATGTCAAATGTAAAGCACAATTAAAAAAAAAAGAAAATATAAGTATACTTATATGACAGAGAGAGAATGGAAAGCAGATAATAGATGACAGATAACAGATTTGTTAACTTTCTGGTATTTCAGCTTTCTAAAACTCTTAAAGTTGGCATTGCAAAACAATTTAAAGATATTTTCCTTCAATTTTGACATTTGGATAAGTGAAGTAAGGTTCAGTTCAGTTCAGTCACTCAGTTGTGTCCAACTCTTTGCGACCCCATGAACCGCAGCATGCCAGGCCTCCCTGTCCATCACCAACTCCCAGAGTTTACCCAAATCATGCCCACTGAGTCAGTGATGCCATCCAACCATCTCATCCTCTGTCGTTCCCTTCTCCTCCAGCCTTCAATCCTTCCCAGCATCAGGATCTTTTCAAATGAGTCAGCACTTTGCATCAGGTGACCAAAATATTGGAGTTTCAGCTTCAACATCAGGCCTTCCAATGAACACTCAGGACTGATATCCTTTAAGATGGACTGGTTGGATCTCCCTGCAGTACAATGGACTCTCAAGAGCCTTCTCCAACACCACAGTCCAAAAGCATCAATTCTTCAGCACTCAGCTTTCCTTACAGCCCAACTCTCACATCCATACATGACTACTGGAAAAACCATAGCCTTGACTAGATGGACTTTGTTGGTAAAGTAATATCTCTGCTTTTTAATATGCTGTCTAGGTTGGTCATAACTTTCCTTCCAAGAAGTAAGTGTCTTTTTTCATGGCTGCAATCACCATCTGCAGTCATTTTGGAGCCCAGAAAAATAAAGTCAGCCACTGTGTCCACTGTTTCCCCATCTATTTGCCATGAAGTGATGGGATCAGATGCCATGATCTTAGTTTTCTGAATGTTGAGCTTTAAGTCAACTTTTTCACTCTCCTCTTTCACTTTCATCAAGAGGCTCTTTAGTTCTTCACTTTCTGCCATAAGGGTGGTGTCATCTGCATATCTGAGGTTATTGATATTTCTCCTGGCAATCTTGATTCCAGCTTGTGCTTCTTCCAGCCCAGCGTTTCTCATGATGTACTCTGCATTTAAGTTAAATAAGCAGGGTGACAATATACAGCCTTGACGTACTCCTTTTCCTATTTGGAACCAGTCTGTTGTTCCATGTCCAGTTCTAACTGTTGCTTCCTGACCTGCATACAGGTTTCTCAAGAGGCAGGTCAGGTGGTCTGCTGTTCCCATCTCTTGAAGAATTTTGCACAGTTTATCATGATCCACACAGTCAAAGGTTTGGCATATTCAATAAAGCAGATATAGATGTTTTTCTGGAACTCTCTCGCCTTTTCAATGATCCAGAGGATCTTGGCAATTTGTTCTCTGGTTCCTCTGGCTTTTCTAAAACCAGTTTGAATATCTGGAAGTTCACAGTTCACGTATTGCTGAAGCCTGGCTTGGAGAATTTTGAGGATTACTTTACTAGCATGTGAAATGAGTGCAATTGTGTGGGAGTTGACATTCTTTGGGATTGGAATGAAAACTGACCTTTTCCAGTCCTGTAGTCACTGCTGAGTTTTCCAAATTTGCTGTGCATATTGAGCGCAGTACTTTCACAGCATCATCTTTTAGGATCTGAAATAGCTTAACTGGAATTCCATCACCTCCACTAGCTTTGTTCGTAGTGATGCTTCCTAAGACCCATTTGACTTCACATTCCAGGATGTCTGGCTCTAGGTGATCACACCATCGTGATTATCTGAGTCATGAAGATATTTTTGGTACAGTTCTTCTGTGTATTCTTGCCACCTCTTCTTAATATCTTCTTCTGTTAGATCCATACCATTTTTGTCCTTTATTGAGCCCATCTTTAAATGAAATGTTCCCTTAGTATCTCTAATTTTCTTGAAGAGATCTCTAGTCTTTCCCATTCTATTGTTTTCCTCTATTTCTTTGCAATGATCCCTGAGGAAGGCTTTCTTATCTCTCCTTGCTATTCTTTGGAACTTTGCATTCAAATGGGTATATCTCTCCTTTGCTTTTTGCTTCCTTTCTTTTCACAGCTATTTGTAAGGCCTCTCAGACAGCCACTTTTTTTTTTTTTTTTTTTTTCATTTCTTTTTCTGGGGGATGGTCTTCATTCCTGTCTCCTGTACAATGTCATGAACCTCCACCCATAGTTCATCAGGCACTCTGTCTATCAGATCTAGTCCCTTAAATATATTTCTCACTTCCACTGTATAGTCATAAGGGATTTGACTTAGGTCATACTTGAACGATCTAGTGGTTTTCTCCACTTTCTTCAATTTAAGTCTGTATGTGGCAATAAGGAGTTCATGATCTGAGCCACAGTCAGCTCCCGGTCTTGATTTTGCTGACTGTATAGAGCTTCTCCATATTTGGCTGCAAAGAATATAATCTCTGATTTCGGTGTCGACCATCTGGTCATGTCCATGTATAGAATCTTCTCTTGTGTTGTTGGAAGAAGGTATTTGCTATGGCCAGTGCATTCTCTTGGCAGAACTCTATTCGTCTTTGCCCTGCTTCATTCTGTTCCCCAAGGCCAAATTTTCCTATTACTCCAGGTGTTTCTTGACTTCCTACTTTTGCATTCCAGTCCCCTATAATGAAAAGGACATCTTTTGGGGGTGTTAGTTCTAGAACGTCTTGTAGGTCTTCATAGAACCATTCAACTTTAGCTTCTTCAGTGTTACTGGTCAGGGCATAGACTTGGATTTCCGTGATATTGAATGGTTTGCCCTGGAAACGAATAGAGATCATTCTTTCGTTTTTGAGATTGCATCCAAGTACTGCATTTCATTGGACCTTGCTTCTATCACCAGTCCCATCCACAACTGGGTATTGTTTTTGCTTTGGCTCCACCCCTTCATTCTTTCTGGAGTTATTTCTCCACTGATCTCCAGGAACATATTGGGCACCTACTGACCTGGGGAGTTCATCTTTCAGTGTCCTATCTTTTTGCCTTTTCATTCTGTTCATGGGGTTCTCAAGGCAAGAATACTGAAGTAGATACTTAGATAAGCTGATTTGGTAGAGTATTTCTTCCAGCAGTGACTGAGAGCACACATGCTTTGCTTATGTAAGCACCATATTTGAACCAAGTTTCTAGACTCACCTCATATAAAACTAAATATTCTCTTAAAAGAAATTTCCAACTGTTTAGAATGTACTGAATTTAAAAATAATGAGTTCCCACTCCTGGGCATACACACCGAGGAAACCAGATCTGAAAGAGACACATGTACCCCAATGTTCATCACAGCACTGTTTATAATAGCCAGGACATGGAAGCAACCTAGATGCCCATCAGCAGACAAATGGATAAGGAAGCTGTGATACATATACATTATGGAATATTATTCAGCCATTAGAAAGAATTCATTTGAATCAGTTCTAATGAGATGGATTAAACTGGAGCCCATTATACAGAGTGAAGTAAGCCAGAAAGATAAAGACCAATGCAGTATACTAATTCATATATATGGAATTTAGAAAGATGGTAACGATAACCCTATATGAAAGACAGAAAAAGAGACACAGATGTACAGAACAGACTTTTGGACTCTATGGGAGAAGGCGAGGGTGGGATGTTCTGAGAGAACAGCATTGAAACAAGTATACTATCAAGGGTGAAACAGATCACCAGCCCAGGTTGGATGCATGAAACAAGTGCTCAGGGCTGGTGCATTGGGAAGACCCAGAAGGATGGGATGGAGAGGGAGGCGGGAGGGGGGATCAGGATGAGGAACACATGTAAATCCATGGCTGATTCATGTCAATGTATGGCAAAAACCACTACAATATTGTAAAGTAACTAGCCTCCAACTAATAAAAATAAATGAAAAAAAAATAATAAGAGTTATAACTGGTATCATAGAACAAATACGTACCCAGAGTTTTTTTATTCAAGGAATACTTACAGGATTTTTGACCATTTTATTTTCCAAAGAAGCCACAGATGGGTGTGTATTTATTAAAACCTGGTAGGTTAATATATCATACGAGTGCATGTTTTATTTTTAACTTCCATTTATGCATATATCAACATTGTAAGCATATAATTCTGTATTATTACTGATTAATATTAGCAGGAAGACATTTGTTAAGGTTTATTAGAAAAGAGTAATAGTAGCTCAGCAAATTTTACTCTAAAGTTTGCAACTGAAGATTTTAATTTAGTTCCTAAACCAGCTAAAGTGCTGGTTTCCCTTAAGTTTTCATAAAGCAAAGAAAAAAACTTAGTTATGATAACAATATTGGATTTTATGATAACAATACTGGATTTTATTCAAAATAAAGATGATTTATTTTGTTGACATTAACATACACAAAAATATTAATTCTAGAAATTTATTAAAGACATTATTACTACTTTTGTAGATGTACATATGCAATCTTTTTCAGAGCACTTATTGCAGTTAAATATATTGTTTTCTCCAGCTTTAATATTGAACCACTAATTGCCTTACTTGGTGCCTGTCAAATAACATGGCACACTTAGTTTTTGCATGTTTTTAATTTTGGTTATGTGAATGAGACCAATGAGAAAGTTTGATACTCATTTGGCCTTTTAGAAATACAAAAGAAATATTTTCCCTGGAAAATGGTTTCTTGGAAAATTGATGTTGAAAGAATTCTATTTATTTTAAAAACATATTAAATAGCATATATTTTCCTGCCTTTTAAAACATAATGCATGCCTTCTAACAACAACAACAACAAATTCAATTGAAACCATGAAAGATCTGTGTTAAAGAAGGTGTTACCCTCTTTAATAATGGTATTATATCTTTTATAATGAAAAGTCAGTAGAGTAGATAGACAGTGTTTCTGGTTACAGATTTACTCCCAGGTAGATGTGTGATCTTACACAAGTTATTTAAAATGTCAAGAAATCAACTCCTTACTTGCAAAGTCAGATGAACTAAACAGAATCTCAAAGGGTTCTGATATCACTAGGATCAGCAAAACTATGCTGGTATAATGGGGGAAAAAATAAAATCAGTTACTTTTTTACACTCAAAAAAATTCTTCTGAAGATCCAGGCAACCCTCTGTGGCCACTGTCCTTCATGCACTTATTTAGCAACTGCTAAGCACAAAGTAACTAAGTAACTGCTAAGCAGCTAATAAGGCGGCTGTTACTACATGATCTAGAAATATGTGGGTTTCTTGGATGCTCAAGAAAGTACAGGACAATTGTTCATAAGCAAGTATAGGCTTTGGAACTGACAAAGATTGTCCCTTAACCGAACTCTAGAAAGATACCTCTGAGACGACTTTTAAACAAATGCTGTCCTTGGTCCTTGTCCTCAAGAGCTCAGTCGTAGCAAGAATCTAGCGGAGTCAGTTTAATGAGAATCTCCCATCCTCAATAACTGATCAAATTCTTCATCCCTCACTACTATAGACTGAATATTTATGTCCCCTTAAAATTTCTATGTTGGAATCTGCTGGCTCCTAATTGGCTTCAAAGGGACAGTATTAGGAGATGGAACCTTTGGGAAGTGAGTAGGTAATAATGGAGAAGTGATCAGAAGTGGGGTTAGCACTCAGACTTCAGAGAAATCTCTTATTCCTCCCACCACGATGATGTTACAGCAAGAGAGGGCCTTCTATGAAACAGAGAGCAGAAGCTGTCAGATGCTGAATCTGCGAGCTCCAAGAATTAGGAGCAAAAAGCCTTCAGAACTGTGAGAAATACATTGCTTTTGTTCATAAGCTACTCACAATAAAGGACAGAAATGGTAGGGACCTAACAGAAGCAGAAGATATTAAGAAGAGGTGGCGAGAATACACAGAAGAACTATATAAAAAAGATATTCATGACCCAGATAATCACAATGGTGTGTGATCACTCACCTAGAGCCAGACATCATGGAATGCAAAGTCAACTGGGCCTTCGGAAGCATCACTATGAAGAAAGCTAGTGGAGGTTATGGAATTCCAGATGAGCTACTTAAAATCCTAAAAGATGATGTTGTTAAGGTGCTGAACTCAATATGCCAGCAAAATTGGAAAATTCAGAAGTGGCCACAGGACGGGAAAAGTCAGTTTTCAATCCAATCCCAAAGAAAGAAATACCAAAGAATGTTCAAACTACTGCACAACTGTACTCATTTCACATGCTAGCAAAGTAATGCTCAAAATTCTCCAAGCTAAACTTCAACAGTGTGTGAACTGAGAATTTTCAGATATGCAAGCTGGATTTAGAAAAGGCAGAGGAACCAGAGATCAAATTGCCAACATTTGTTGGATCATAGAAAAAGCAAGAGGGTTCCAGAAAAACATCTATTTCTGTTTCACTAACTGTGCTAATGTCTTTGAGTGGATCACAACAAACTGTGGAAAATTCTTAAAGAGATGGGAATACCGACCACCTTACCTGCTTCCTGAGAAATCTATACTCAGGTCAATAAACAAGAGTTAGAACTGTATATGGAACAATGGACTGGTTCCAATTTGGGAAAGCAGTACATCGAGGCTGTATTCTGTCACCCTTCTTATTTAACTTATATGCAGAGTACATCGTGTGAAATGCCAGGCTGTATGAAGCACAAACTGGAATCAAGACTTCTGGTAGAAATATCAATAATCTCAGATATGCAGATGATAGCACACTTATGGCAGAAAGTGAAGAGGAACTAAACAGCCTCTTGATGAAAGTGAAAGAGGAGAGTAAAACAGCTGGTTTAAAACTCAACATTAAAAAAAAAAAAAAAAGATCATGGCATCAGTCCCATCACGTCACGGCAAAGAGATGAGGAAACAATGGAAACAGTGACAGACTTTATTTTCTTGGGCTCCAAAATCACTGTAGATGGTGTCTGTAGCCATGAAATTAAAGAATTGTTTCTTCTTGGAAGTAAAGCTATGACCAACCTAAGTAGCATGCAGAAACATGACTTTGCCAATTAAGGTCTATTTAGTCAAAGCTATGGTTTTTCCAGTGGTCACGTATGTATGTGAGAGTCTGGACCATAAAGAAGGCTGAGCACCAAAGAATTGATGCTTTTGAACTGTGGTTTTGGAGAAGACTATTTAGAGCCTCTTGGACTACAAGGAGATCAAACCAGTCAATCCTAGAGGAAACTAATCCTGAATATTCATTGGAAGGACTGATGCTGAAGCTCAAGCTCCAATACTTTGGCCAGGTGATGTGAAGAGCTGTCTCATTAGAAAAGACCCTGATGCTGGGAAAGACTGAAGGCAGGAGGAGAAGGGGACCACAGGGGATGAGATGGTTGGATGGCATCACCGACTCAGTGGACATGAGTTTGAACAAGCTCAGGAAGATGGTAGAGGACAGGGAAAACTGGAATGCTGAAGTCCATGGTTTTGCAAAGAGTCAGCCATGGCTGAGTGACTGAACACAATAATAAGTGACTCATTCTATGACATTTTGTTGTAGTAGTACAGACAGACTAATTCCCCCAGGTAATACTCGATCACCTTTTCTTGACTTCTGCAAAACTTCTTTTAGGTCAGTTTGGCAAGAATTTGTCTATCTTTTTAGCAATTTTCTATCCACTGACCTTCCACCACCACCAGCCCTGCTCCTTAACTCTAAGTCCCCACTTTTTCATGTTGAACTTGAAACTCTTCCTAGTTACATTCTGAGATTTTTTTTTTTTTTTTTTTCCCTCCATTGTAACAAGGCTCGAATAAGATCTGTTTTTACCACTTCTACAATTGTCCAGCTTTGGTTTCCTGTAAAAGATGGAAGTGATGTGTGATTCTTTCCCATACATTTCTTTGGTCACAGCTTGTCACATAGCCATGCTTATTCAAAGAGGCATGTGGAAGCAAGATGAGAAGCACTGGAAATCTCTGTGAGAACTGATTATGTCTATTGTATTTCTTTGTGCTGTAACTTCCTAAAATTCCATTATGTTTTGAAATTTCCCAGGGAAAAAGTATCAGGGGCAGGGGGAGGGATAACAACTTTACCAATAATAAAAAAGCACTTTAAACATATAAAAATACCTTTTCTCAATATATAGTCACAAAAACATTCATGTTTTAGTTATTCCTGATAGGTATCATTCCTGTATCACCAATGAACAAATTAAGGCACAGATTAATGAAATACAATGATTAAAATAATCTAAAACAGACTCCTGCTTGGAGGCAAAAAATGTCTAGAATCTAAATTCCTATATTCTCATCCAAAATTCTTTTCTACTATACTATGTCAAATTGTAAATGTGACTGGAAAATGCCACCAGAAATCACCATCAAGGAAAACCAGCTTGAAAGAACATCCTAGTATTTGACTGAAAACAAGTAGTTCCAGTTCTTTTTATTAAGATATGTGTTTCCCAAAACAGAAGTTCTAATTCATTCTCTATTTGTTTCCTTTATGAGGTTCAAGACAGGGTAAGAAAGTGTTAGCTTCCTCCATCGTACCCAACTCACATACAGGTGTGCTCAGTCAGCCAGTCCAACTCTTTGACCCCATGGAGTGCAGCTCACCAGACTGCTCTGTCCACAGGATTTTTCCAGCCAGAATACTGATTGGAGTGGGTTGCCTTTTCCTCCTCAATAAGATATTCCTAACCCAGGGATTGAACCCACGTCTCCTGTGTCTCCTACATTGGAAAGTGGATTCTTTACCGTTTCACCACCTGGAGAGAAAAACCCCAAGTGCATGTCCCCATCAAAATTTGTTTTTTCCAGGAACTACTCACAATGTCACAAAGGAACCATGTACCAATTTGTGATCATGTGTGAAGCACCCCTAGGTAACAGTACCTTACAAAATATTGAAACATACAGACTCATAGAGAACATCTAAACTTCTCATTTGTAGATAAGACACCTGAGTCTCAAGAAAAACCATCTGTTTTTCCATTGCTACTAAGCTATATTATTTGCTATTTGAAGTGTGCATGCTAAGTCACTTCAGTTACAACCAACTCTTTGTGACTCTATGGATGTTGGCCCACCAGGCTCCTCTGTCCATAGGATTCTCCAGGCAAGAATACTGGAATAGGTTGCCGTGTCCTCTGCCAGGGAATCTTCCCAACCCAAGGACTGAATCAGTGACCCTCATGTCCTCTGCATTGACAGGAGGACTCTTCACCACTAGTGCCACCTAGGAAGCCCGTATTACTTGCTGTATTAGGTATAGTCGAAGAAGGTATAAGCAACCTACTTGGGGAGTTTATTTTGGAGTCCTTCCAATAAGAGAATTCATATAGCTTGATTTTAAAAAGTAACCACATTGCCACTAATCTTCCCTACACCTTATATGTTCCTTATTTCCTCCAGTTATCAGAGAAGAACAAATACTATTACAAAGTTCCCCTGCTGGTAGGCCTAGGTAAGCTTCACTTGCTTATGAGAGAAAGCACAAATTTTGCATTCTGTTTGCCACATACTTCTGCATATTCATCAACAATCCCACAACCCATATGACAATCAGAGTGATGCCATTCCTCTTTGTACACATGATGGTATTTCATAACTCTACTGAGTGACTGAGCACACAAAAATACACCCTTTTGCAATTGCTCACCTTTATACAATTTCCCTTTCTTCTAGTCCTTCCAAGTTCTATCATTCTCCTCCCTCCATTTCAAATGGTGTCTCTTCAGGAAAGACACTCTTATCTCCCTTAGGAGAGGTCTGTATGTGATTGCAAATTATTTTTCATATCACTATGAAAGTATTTATCAAACTCTTGTGCAATTTTTCTCTGTTTCACCCAACAGACCCTTTGAAAGCACGCACCACATTTCACACATTTTCTTTTTTCAGAGATATCAGAATCTCTGGGGCTTCTCTGGTGGCTCATTGGTAAAGAATCTGCCTGCCATGCAGGAGACATGGGTTCAAACCCTGGGTCAGGAAGACCCCTGGGGAGTAGGAAATGGTAACCCACTCCAGTGTTCTTGCCTGGAGAATCCCATGGACAGAGGAGCCTCATGGGCTAGAGTCCATAGGGTTGCAAAGAGTCAGACACAGCTTAGCAACTGAGCATGCACCCACGCACAGAGTCTCTGACTTCTAATAGCTGTCTAAGAAAACTTGTGGAAGAGTAAAAATATTAATGAATAAAAATGACTTTCACAGGACTCCCCTGGTGGTCCAGTGGTTAAAAGTCCCTGTTTCCACTGCAGGGAGCACAGGTTCGATTCCTGTTGGAACAAAGATCCTGTATGTCACGTGGTACGCATCCCCCCCCCCCCCCCCCGCCAAAATAAAAGCTTAAAATAAAGCTAAAAATGACTTTCACAGACACAACAATTTACAGATCTCAAGTACTTTTCCTATTGTGTTGTACCTACCCTTCACCATATAATGTCCATCTATATATATAATTCTTAGACAGAGGGTTCACCATATTCAAGTCCTATCTCTAAAGAAAACTGCTAGCAACTGGGCAATGGGCAACACTGAACAAACTCTTGACACAGCTGTGACTCCTAGTAATTCATCCAGTTGTGTATCTCTCTACTTCCAAATGGCATGACCACAGCTACACAGCAGTAATTTAAACAAGCAGCTAGTCACATTTTCTCAAACAGTAGAAAACAAGGATTTCAAGGCTACACACCAATTTCCCTTTGTAAGGTGTTTCACTCATTATGTTCACTGACCTTATTTCCACTGTGTTAGTTTATATTGCTCTCTGCTTGAGGAGTTTAATGAGTGTGTGAATTCCACCGGGTATTCTGATTACAATACCCCTGCATATGTGCACTTCTTTATGAGAAAACACATTACCGTGAATCCAAAAAAAGGTGTTTTTTGGCTCTTCCATCTGAATTTATACTTTCCTTCAATCATGGGTTTCTCAACCCAAATTATAATATTTGTGACAAATAAGCTGGTGTGTCAAGAATAAATTCATGTGTTCTACTTCGGCCCAGCAAGAAGCAGAAATAACATGAGATTTTTGAGTGAAACGCCTAGTTCCACCTCCACTACTTGCATTTTGCTTGACACTGGGGAAGTCTCTAACCACACTTAGCCTCAAGTTCTTCTGCTAAATGTGGATACTAATTAGATACAGATTCTGTCAGAACCAAGAGAGGGGACAGATGTAAATGTGCCTTTTTATATTCAAGGATGTATATGAATTTCACAGTACAACATTATATATGCACACTGTCATTGGTTTTTGCTAAATCCTATTCAGGTATTGACCTGCTGCCTCTTAATGCAGTCAAGGAATATAATTAAGCATATCTGACATCTAGTTCTGGCTCTTTAGTCAGGAGCATTAATGGGTGACATTGGGCAGCTTGCAGTAACCTTAACCAAATCTGGCTCCTACCTTAGGTATTAACAGACTTCTGAGAACTAGCCCTGTTTTGGAGCTACTGCATAAGACTACATCACCACCTGTCAAGATAATTCTTTCTCTTTTGTATCTTTCTACCTTCCATGACTCAAATGCCAATGCAATTTTTGCCTCTAGCTGGAATCTACTCTTTGTTATTCATTCTAAAGAATATGTCAATAACCCTATTATATGGCAGACAGTAAGAAAAAAATTCAAATAAAGTGCTGACCCAATTAGAAACTAGAAATCAAGAAATCTGCCATCTAATAGAAGGATAAGTATTTATGTGCTGTACTAAGTCGCTTCAGTCATGTCCAACTCTGCGACCCTGTGGACTGTAGCTGCCAGGCTCCTCTGTCCATGGGACTTCTAGGCAAGATTACTGGAGTGGGTTACCATTTCCTTCTTCAGGGCATCTTCCTGACCCAGGGATTGAACCCACCTCTCTTATGTTTCCTGCAGTGGCAGGCAGATTCCTTACCAATAGTGCCACCTTTACGTACTGGACATCCCTAAATTTGTATCATGTATCAGAAATCTTCTGTTGGAATTCAAGAGCCAAAACATTCAACTGACTATATGACACTACAAATGAAAGTTATAAAATATAAAATGCAAACTTCAGGTTTTTGTCCAGTGTGTAAGAAGTTTAGAAATCACCATTCTAGCCTAACAAAATGTAAAAAGCTGGACAAACTGAAAAATCAGCAGTTCTTTTTTAGATGTGTCAGAGAAGTGAGGTCACAGGCACACCACTACACAAAAAGGTGTAGACCACATGACTGGGAGTTGTTAAAACAGTTTCCTTCTCAGGGTTCAGAAATTCCCAACGCTGGACATCTCTTACTCTTACTGAGGGCACATGCATTTCTCTCTTGGGTGTTTTTTCAGTTCCCAATAATTCAGCATTCACGCCCAGTCTCTTGATGCTGGAGTTTCTCCACTTCTCTCATGGACTTTAGTACAGGACAGTAAACAATCCCATTCTAGCTTTCTCTGTTATGGTCTTACCTCTAAATCTATAGAAAACACACGTTTCTTGACTCAGCAAATCCTGGAGGAACTTGCCCATCTCAATTAAGCTTACATTTTGCTTTCATGTGTTCCCAGTGGCTGTCAAGTCCCAGTCTGTGGGGACCCAACGTTCAGGAGAACACATCAAGTTCTCTGAAACAAAGAGGTGACTCAGAGAACTTTAAACTCTGGAAAACTTGACTAAAAATGCAATAATAATCATTGATATCTGCTGAATCAACATTTCAAATAAGGGGTGCAAAATTTTGAATACATTTAGCTTGGAGTATTGTAACTTCACACCAGAGTTTGAGTGAAACTAGCTTATCAATAGTCTTTTTCCCTTTTTAAAAATTTCACTTATCTTTGATTTGTCATCAACTTGAAGACACATAACAATGATTATAATCTATTTTAGGAAAAGTTGGACATGCATTTTGTGATAAAATTTCCCTAAAATTACATATTATTCTCTTTATGCTGTTTTGCCTTACAAGAGTAAATGCATGTATTCAGTTGCAAAAATGGTAGTTTTGTTCGAGGAAAAGCCGTGATTCCTAGAGAATGTGACATCACAGCTATCATCTATTGCCTTCGGTAGTTTGCCTCTCAAGTCTCTTGATTTAAATACCTGCAGCACTGCAGAAAACTACTCTTGTGAGCAGGAACAGGGCTCCTGAACAGATGGACACACGGACATGAGTGAAGATATTCAAGAGATCACTGATAAGCATGGAACAAATTTGTATGTATTTGAATGTATTTACTGAAAAGTAAATAAGAATCCAGATGGAATATTATCTTGCTGGAAATGATATGTAATTAAGAATATGTGCATGCATGCTAAATTGCTTCAGTCATGTCCAACTCTTTACAACCCTATGGACTGCAGCCCACTATGCTCCTCTGTCCATGGGATTCTCCAGGCAAGAATTCTGGAGTGGGGATCCATGCCCTCCTCCAGGGGATCTTCCTGACCCGGGGATCCAAATGGGGTATCTTGTGTCTCATGGCAGACAGGTTCTTTACCACTAGTGCCACTTGGGAAGCCCCGCTTAAGAACATGGTCACTACTAAAATACTTCTCAATATGCATTTATTCCATCTAATATATATGTGGGCATAAAAATTAAAAGGATGAAATCATATATTAAGCTTTACAGTAAAATATTACTTAAACTTCTCATTAACTACAAAAAGAAAAAAGATGTGAACAATACAGTTCCTTAGGACATCCTTTCTCCTGTTATGTAGTAGTTCCTATAGCTAGTCACAGGGCCAGTAATTAAACCCAGGGAACAACAGCATGACTACCATAAAATGACTTGCTCCCAGTGGGTAGGGCACTGATTTGTTGCAACTAGCCACAATGTTTGCTGTTTCTTTTAGAAAGTGTTAGGCTTTTAATACGAGCTCCTCATTTGTGATGCAAACCCACTGTTATGAATAGCGTCCATCTGCGCCCACTGGGACTTGCAGACAAGGGAAAACAATGCAAATGTGCTACCTGTGTTGCCTGCCACACTGTGGGTAATAAATTCCTTTGTCTCTGATCCAGAGGTCTTACATTGTCTCTCAGAAAATTTTTTAGCTTAAGAAGTAGGGTAAAAACCTCAGACACTTTATAGTTCTAGATATATTCCTTAAGCAAGTTGAACAAAAGGTTATTTTCAGATTGAAATTGAAGTCTTTGAGTTCACTTCTCAGATAAATCCACACAAACAAAAATTGTTATATAAAGTTTAAGCAATGTGTTAGCTTCCTACAACTGCTGTGACTAATTACCATAAACATACAGTGGCTAAAAGAACATAAATTATAGTTCAGTAAGTCAGATGTCCAAAATTAGTCTCTCTAGGCTAAGGTCAAAGCACTGGCAGCTTGGAGACTCTTGAAGAGGCTTATTTTTCTGTCCTTTGTTTTCTGGTACCAGTCCTGATCCTTGGGCCACGGCCCTTCTTTAGTATTGAATCATTCCAACCCCTGTTTCAGTAGCCATATTTCCTTCTTCTCAAGTTGACCCTCTGCTTTTCCATTAAAAGGACCCACTGGACTTAACCTGGATAATCCAGAATAATCTTTCCATCTCAACATCCATAACTTATTCACATTTGCCAAGACCCTTTGCCATGTATGACATCTTCTCAGGTTCTGGCGATTAGGACATAGACACAGATAATTTTGTTCAGTTAGTTCAGTCACTCAGTTGTGTCTGACTCTTTGCAACCTGATGGACTGCACACACTAGGCTTCCTTGTCGATCACCAAGTCCCAGAGCTTGTTCAAAGTCATGTCCATCAAGTTGGTAATGCCATCCAACCATCTCACCCCTCTTTTCCTGCATTCAATCTTCCCAGCATCAGGGTTTTTCCAAGGATTCAGTTCTTCACATCAAGTGGCCAAGGTATTGAAGTTTCACCTTCACCTTGCAATGAATATTCAGGACTGATTTCCTTTAGGATGGACTGGTTTGATCTCCTTGCAGTCCAAGGGACTCTCAAGAGTCTTCTCCAACATCACAGTTCAAAGCATCAATTCTTTGGTGCTCAGGTTTCCTTATGGTCGAACTCTCACAGCTGAAAAAGCTGTAGCTTTGACTATGGCCCTTTTTCAGCAAAGTAATGTCTCTGCTTTTTAACACACTTTCCAGATTTGTCATAGCTTTTCTTCCAAGGAGCTATGGTGTGATCACTTACCTTGAGTCAGACATCTTGGAATGCAAAGTCAAGTGCGTCTTAGGAAGCATCACTACGAACAAAGCCAGTGGAGGTGATGGAATTCCGGATGAGTTATTTCAAATCCTAAGAGATGATGCTGTCAAGGTCCTGAACTCACTATGCCAGCAAAATTGGAAAACTCAGAACTGGCCACAGACTGGAAAATCAGTTTTCATTTCAATCCCAAAGAAAGACGATGCCAAAGAATGTTCAAACTACCTCACAATTGCACTCATCTCACACGCTAGCAAAGTAACGCTTAAAATTCTCCAAGCCAGACTTCAACAGTACATGAACTGTGAACTTCCAGATGTTCTAGTTGGATTTACAGAAGGCAGAGAAACCAAAGATCAAATTCCCAACATCCACTGGATCATTGCAAAAGCAAGAGAGTTCCAGAAAAACATCTATATTTTCTTTATTGACTACATCAAAGCCTTTGACTGTGTGGATCACAACAAACTGTGGAAAATTCTTCAAGAGATGGGCATACAGACCACCTCAGCTGCCACCTGAGTAATCGGTATGTAGGTCAAGAAGTAATAGTTAGAACCGGACATGGAACAACAGACTGGATCCAAATCAGGAAAGGAGTACCTCAAGGCTGTATACTGTCACCCTGCTTATTTAACTCATATGCAGAGTACCTCATGCGAAATGCTGGTCTGGATGAAGCATAAACTAGAATCACGATTGCAGGGAGAAATATCAATAACCTCAGATATGCAAATGACACCACACTTATGGCAGAAAGCAAAGAACTAGAGAGCCTCTTGATGATAGTGAAAAAGGAGAGAGAAAAAGTTGGTTTAACTCAACATTCAGAAAACTAAAGATAATGGCATCCTGTCCCATCACTTCATGGCAAATAGATGGAGAAACAATGGAAACAGTGAGAGACTTTATTTTGGGGGCTCCAAAATCACTGCAGATGGTAGCTGCAGCCAAGAAATTAAGAGACACTTGCTCCTTGGAAGGAAAGCTATGACAAACCTAGACAGCATATTAGAAAGCAGAGACATTACTTTGCTGACAAAAGTCTGTCTAGTCAAAGCAATGGTTTTTCCAGTAGTCACATATGGATGTGAGAATTGGACTATAAAGAAAGCTGAGCTTCAAATACCTGATGTTTTTGAACTGTGGTGTTGGAGAAGACTCTGGGGAGTTCCTTGGACTGCAAGGAAATCAAACCAGTCAGTCCTAAAGGAAATCAGTCCTGAATATTCTTTGGAAGGACTGATGCTGAAGCTGAAATGCCAATACTTTGGCCACCTGATGTGATGAACTGACTCCTTGGAAAAGACCCTGATCCTGGGAAAGGTTGAAGTCAGGAGGAGAAGGGGACCACAGAGGATGAGATGGTTGGATGGCATCACTGACTCGATGTACAGGAGTTTGAGTAGGCTCCGGGAGTTGGTGATGGACAGGGAAGGCTGACGTGCTGCAGTCCATGGGGTTGCAAGGAGTTGGGCATGACAGAGCAACTGAACTGAATTGAATTTTCTTTGATTCATCAACCTAACATTCCAGGTTCTTATGCAATATTGCTCTTTACAGCATTGGACTTCACTTCCATTACCAGTCAGATCCACAACTGGGTATTTTTTTTTTTTTTTTTTTTGCTTTCGCTCCATCTCTTCATTCTTTCTGGAGTTATTTCTCCACTCTTCTCCAGTAGCATTTTGGACACCTACTGACCTGGGGAATTTATCTTTCAATTTCATATCTTTTTGCCTTTTCATACTGTTTATGGGGTTCTCAAGGGAAGTGAGGTGGTTTGCCATTCCCTCCTCCAGTGGACCACATTTTGTCAGAACTCTCCACCATGACCTGTCCATACTGGGTGGCTCTACATGACAGGGACCTTTGAGGGACCATTTTCTAATCCACCAGAAGAGGTTCAAGTATGCTAAGAAGTCTGACAATGGCCCAAAGTTAACCACACAGAGAAAATTTCAAGGGAAATCTTTTGGGGATTCACAGACCTTTCCAGGGAGCCTGAGGATACAAGAACAAGAAATAGAAGTTTATACTCAGGGACTCTTAGTGCATAATTAGGACTTAGCTGCATCATATATAATGCAGCATCATGAAGGCAACTGTGATATTCTACCTAGAGCAGTACAGATATGATAGACTTGCAATCAGAAGTAAAGGATTTGAATTCCATCTATGTTGTTACTTGTGTGTCCTTGATAAGACTATATAATTCATCTTTTGTATCCTAACTGGTTTATCTATTGAAAGGAATCGATGCCTCTGATTGAATTTTTATGATGATTACCTGGGTAAAATACATTATTAATTATAATGTTACATAAATATATAATTTGTACCATGATATTTCAATATTATAATTTAGTTTATGAAAACGTATTTCTATTATACATTACATTGTTATGGAAAGAAAAATTTATAAATTATCAGTCAATATCTAAAAATTATAACACATTATTTAATTTAAAAATTATTAAGGCCTCTCTCATGCTCATATTTGTAGTGTGGTAACAGTTTAACAGTTGTTTTCTAAAAAGCTTCTATTCTGAGTTAAAAAAAAATCATTTTCCAAGATATTCAGAATATATTTAGAAGATAGTGAAATAAAGTATTATATATAAATACTATTTGCAGACTACCCCACGTTATAGACTGAATATCTGTGACACCACCCCCTCCAAAACAAAGATGCTAAAATCTTAACTCCCAGTGTGATATTAGGAGATGATGTCTTTGGGTAGTGATTAGGTCATGCAAGGACAGCCCTCATGAATGTGATTAGTACTCTTATAAGAGACCCCAGAGAGCTCTCTTGCCCCTTCCATCATGTGATGACTCTACAGAAAGATAGTTATCTATGAACCAGGAGGAAGGTTTCACCAGTCACTGAATCTGCCAGTGCCTTGATCTTGGAGTTCCAGCTCTGGAATGGTGAGAAATAAATTTCTATTGTTTGTAAGCCACCCAGTCTATGGTATTTTGTTATAACAACCTGAATGAACTAAGACACCACACTTTTGAATAAAAAATATATTGACCTTTGTCCTCAATGTACATTAATGAAAGTCACATACATATATTTTTTGAATTTACCTATTACTTTAGAAAATTCAAGGATGTATTCCTCTTTAGCCTCATAATTTATGGTTTTCTAATATCTATCTGGATAATTCTGATACAAGGGAACTCACCACTAAAGGAAACACTTTTTTTTTTTTTTAATTTCAGGTATATCTAATCCAACAATGCAAAGATGATACAACACTTCTAGTAATAACTACTATTGTTCTCTTTAAATACATATTACACATGAAGATCTAATGAAAAATATATTACACATATTATTATTTTTAAAATTCTGAGCAATCCTAATCTTTTTTTAAGCTAAAGAAGTTTCAACTCACAGAAGTTAAGTCAACTATCTCTATATCACCAAACATAGAAAGAAAAGATATATTCTTTTAACTTTTCAGAAAAATGTAAAAAGAAATGTATGAGGAAAGTTTCTTGAGGAGGAGGTTGTATTTTAATGAGGTTCTCAGAGATATAAAGCATTTGATTAGTAAAAAATTGATAGATTTTTGGCAAAGGAACTTAAAGTATATCATAACATATCTTAGAGTTTCTTAGAATAAAAATTATATATGAAAAATATATATGAAGATTTTAAAAATATAAAGTAATTTGAAAAGAGATTTGGTTACACAACTGGGAAAAAGGCATCCTAGTTACATGTAATCACTGAATCTCCTTACATGTAATCACTGAATCTCCACTCTTTAATCGGATATGCTAAGTAAGTATATTTAGGTTCTCTTCCAAAAAGACACACAAAAATTAAAAAGCCAGAGAGCTTTCAATATATTATCCACTTAAAGAAACTTAACAAGGATACCAAACTCATTGAATGAGCTGGACAAAATGGAATATGAACAAAAAGTCATTTTTGTTTCTACCACCACAATTTAATCTTATTCCATTGAATGCAAGAAATTTTCTGAGTGAATACATTAAGATACTATGAAATGTTTGTTCTCAGAAATTAATACCAGCATAGTTATCAATGAAAGTGGTGAACTGGCAAAACTGATCTAGTGGTTGAATATACCACAAATTTAGCGGGATAAATATATTAAAAAACACAATTTCTCTGCATGACAGTTATAGTGATAGGAACCCAGATCAAGATGACAGGACTGGTTGTAAATAATCATCCAAGAGATACTGTGGAAGAAGAATGGGTTGTCCTGACTGACTAGGTGAATAAAGGAAACGAAGAAAATAATTAAATGTGATATCCTGCTCCTAAGGATACTGCTTAAGGAAAAATTATTGACATAAATGTGGAAATTAAAAAGCATATTGGTTTAAGAATAAAATATCAAATATTGGTATCTGGATTCTGAGATAGCACTCAGACAGTCAAGTGTAAATTTCTTTTTCTAAATCTGGAAATAGAGAAGTAGAGAATTAAAAATGCTGCCATTTACTGAGTGTGTAGTGCATGCCAGCTAAAGAGAGGAAATACGGTTTAGGGAGGATAACGAAGTTTCTGAAGATCACACAACAAGTAATGTTATCAAATTGAATATCCAGAACTCATCCTCGCTCTATTTCAAAATCTCCTTTTCCCACCAAGTTCAGCAAAAGTAATAAATTAAATGGACTGAAAAGGAAAGTTAATACAGGTTTTAACACAGATAAACATTTTAAGACTGGATTCTTAAACATATAGTTTGATATACAGAGAAAAGTTGAATATTCATGATGAAAATAAAATGCAATAAAATAACCAAACTGGTCTTGAACAGCTGTTCTTGTAAAATGGTGTCACTCTGAGTTCCAGCCATCATTGAATAACACTTGCATTATCCAGGCCTTTCCTAATGATTCAAATTCTTAGGTTTTACAAAGTCTTCCTCATTGCTTCTAGCAAATTTGTCTTGAAAGATTTCCATAGCCCTGTATACTCAAGGTCTCATGAAACTGACAAGATAATGACAGGGGCAATTTTAAACTGTTAAAAGACTGCTGTATTTGATCTTTTCCAGTGCTGATTTCAGCAAAAGAGGGGAAAACGTTCATTATGTCAAGAAGAATGTAAAACACAAAATATGATGCCAGTTTCTGAGACTTTTCCATTCAGATCTTATCCGACCAAATGACAGGAATGTGTCAAAATTATAGTGAGGGAAAACGAAGTAAATGTTGGTGGATCCCAAGCTAAGAAAGTCATTACTGTTAGCAAATTTTGCAATTTTATGAATCCTTATTTATATAATAGTACATGATTTTATATTAGCCAGAAAAGATGACAGAAGAAGGGGTATTATTCACCACCATAAAAATTATATCGCTTATATGAGGCAGGTTTTATTCTTTGATTTCAATTTGATTCAGTGTTCAACCTAATGAAAGTGCTACAGCAAATAAAATGTACTTCCATTACATAATCACATGTGATTTTGTTTAGACCAGTTTTGAGCAATTTCAGTTTTCATAAGTGAAATTATTTATTTGCCCAATAATAAACTTATTGCTATATTGTGAACAACACAAGAGAAGAGGTTAATTTAGAACAGCATTAAAAAAAACTAGAACAGCATTAAGAGAAAAATAAATAAATAAAAGGTTCAGCAAGGGAAAATGCAAGGTTTAGTCAAAACAGACAATTGGGAACAAATGGCAGGGAGCAAGATACACTAATTGAAAACCAGGCAGGACATTTTCTATTTCTTTCTTCTTTAGTGTACTGATTAAAAAAATAGTTAATTTAGCACACATCACCAGATCTACTCCACAACAGGAGTTTAACCTTGTAATTTTGTCCTTTTTCAGAGAAGCAGAGTGTTTAATGAAAGCACCATTAAGTTATAAATGCATAATGATGTGTATTGTCGATAAATTGGAGACTACTCAAAACATGCCTTTGTAAATGCTGCATATTTCCAGCATTTATCTACCACTTCATGTTTACCAAGTGCTTTATTCCAGTTCAAAAACCTGTTTTTCAAAATCTGTGGAAATATTCTTGTTCAAAGGCTATTAGAGCCTACAATGGTGACACTTCTCATTGGTTTATTTTTCTTAACAGTTTATATCATTTACATTATTTAACCACAATTACTTTCAATTATATAGGAAAGTGTTGCAATTTTGCAGCACCAGTAGAACTCTCTGACTCAATGATTATTTATCTACTGTCTACTACATGAAGCAAAATTGTACCTGCTGGATCCTTATCTTTTCAAGAATTTTTACAATCTGTTGGAAGACACAGATTCCTCAATATGTGTGTTACAGTAAAATAAGGCCATTGAATCCTAGGTAGCTTCTTGGACCTATCAGTTCAGTTCAGTCAGTCGCTCAGTTGTGTCCGACTCTTTGCGACCCCATCGCAGCATGCTAGGCCTCCCTGTCCATCACAAACTCCCGGAGTTTACTCAAACTCATGCCCATCGAGTTGGTGATGCCATCCAGCCATCTCATCCTCTGTCGTCCCCTTCTCCTCCTGCCTCCAATCCCTCCCAGCATCAGGGTCTTTTCCAATGAGTCAACTCTTCACGTCAGGTGGCCAAAGTATTGGAGTTTCAGCCTCAGCATCAGTCTTTGCAATGAACACCCAGGACTTATCTCCTTCAGGATGGACTGGTTGGATCTCCTTGCAGTCCAAGGGACTCTCAAGAGTCTTCTCCAACACCGCAGTTCAAAAGCATCAATTTTTCGGCGCTAAGCTTTCTTCACAGTCCAACTCTCAAATCCATACACGACCACTGGAAAAACCACAGCCTTGACCAGACAGACCTTTGTTGGCAAAGTAATGTCTCTGCTTTTTAATATGCTGTCTAGGTTTGTCATAACTTTCCTTCCAAGGAGTAAGCGTCTTTTAATTTCATGGCTGCAGTCACCATCTGCAGTGATTTTGGAGCCCCCAAAAATAAAGGCTGACACTGTACCACTGTCTCCCCATCTATTTCCCATGAGGTGATGGGACCAGATGCCATGATCTTCGTTTTCTGAATGTTGAGCTTTAAGCCAACTTTTTCACTCTCCTCTTTCACTTTCATCAAGAGACTTTTTAGTTCCTTTTCTCTTTCTGCCATAAGGGTGGTGTCATCTGCATATCTGAGGTTATTGATATTTTTCCCGGCAATCTTGATTCCAGCTTGTGCTTCTTCCAGCCCAGCATTTCTCATGATGTACTCTGCATATAAGTTAAATAAGAAGAGTGACAATATACAGCCTTGACGTCCTCCTTTTCCTATTTGGAACCAGTCTGTTGCCCCATGTCCAGTTCTAACTGTTGCTTCCTGACCTGCATACAGGTTTCTCAAGAGGCAGGTCAGGAGGTCTGGTATGCCCATCTCTTTCAGAATTTTCCACAGTTTATTGTGACCCACACAGTCAAAGGCTTTGGCGTAGTCAATAAAGCAGAAAGAGATGATTTTCTGGAACTCTCTTGCTTTTTCGATGATCCAGCAGATACTGGCAATTTGATCTCTGGTTTCTCTGCCTTTTCTAAAACCAGCTTGAACATCTGGAAGTTCTCGGTTCACGTATTGCTGAAGCCTGGCTTGGAGAATTTTGAGCATTACTTTACTAGCGTGTGAGATGAGTGCAACTGTGTGATAGTTTGAGCATTCTTTGGGGTTGACTTTCTTAGGGATTGGAATGAAAATGGACCTTTTCCAGTCCTTTGGCCACTGCTGAGTTTTCCAAATTTGCTGGCATATTGAGTGCATCACTTTCACAGCATCATCTTTTAGGATTTGAAATAGCTCAACTGGAATTCTATCACATTCACTAGCTTTGTTCGTAGTGATGCTTTCTAAGGCCCACTTGACTTCACATTCTAGGATGCCTGGCTCTGGGTGAGTGATCACACCATCGTGATTATCCAGGTCTTGGACCTATACTGATACAGAATTTCTTGAGGTGTGCCCTCTGGCATTCACTACCACATACAGCATGTCCCCAACTTAAGCATCCAGGGAAGAAATAACTGCATCAGATGACTCACAATAATAAAAGTAAGCATTAGTTGAATATGTGTTCTGCATCAAACATTGTGTTAAACATGTTTATCAAGAATTCACCCTTTGGGGCTCTTCATAAGTCCATAAGGCAGCTGTTACAATTACTTCCCACTTTTAGATGAGAAAACTGAATTTGAGAGAGTCTAAATTGACCAACATTATGTAATTAGATGAGTTGGAGCTGGTATTCACATTCATAGAGCCTGAATCCAGGCTCTTTATTTTTATATAGCAAAATATACTTTCTTTTCATCACACTGGGAATGCCTCCCCTAGTAACTGTTAGATAATATGATAATGTTTAGCTTAGCTCTCTTTCTACTATCCTAGTTACAGTAAAGAAGACAAGCAGAGCCAGGATTATTCTATTAGGTGAAAAAAGTAATCCTGATCTACTTCTGTCCATTGGGATTTGTCTCACAGACTTGACTCATGAGGCATCTGAGCCAGCAAAAGTAAATAAATAAATTAGTAAATAACTCAAGCGGAACTGCTTAAGCTTCGCCCAGCTTCTGTGCATAGTCAGCTGGGCAGCTGTTCCTGTGATGGCCAGACTCTCTGGGGATACGCTGATTGTGACTACCCATATGATTATGATCACAGACTTCAGTTGGGCAAAGAGAAAGCATGTTCTGACCAGAGCAAGTGAAGGAGAGAGGGTCATGCATTCAGAGTACTGGGGCATTCTATAATTTCAAAGCTGGAAAGTCTCTTGAAGTTCACTATCCCTCCATATTAGCAGTGCCTGACCCACTTCAAATGATCATGATGCATCCCCGCACAGCTGAAAGAGGTGAAAGCCTTGTGAAGTGAGCTGGTCACAATTGTCTAATTATTTTAACTTGTAATATTGAGTTGCCTTTTGTAGTCTAATTGTTATAGATTACAAAGAAGTGAGTAAAGTTATCATGTATTGCATGTTGTTGTTATTGTTTAGTTGCTAAGTCGTGTCTGACTCATTGCAACCATGGACTGTAGCCTGCCAGGCTCCTCTGTCCACAGGATTTCCCAGGCAAGAATACTGCAGTGGGTTGCCATTTCCTTCACCAGGGGATCTTCCTGACCCAGGGATCAAACCTGCGTCTCCTGCATCGCAGGTGGATTCTTTACCACTGAGCCACCTGGGCAGCCCCATATACTGCACAGGAAGGGACAGATAAAAGGAAGATGACACTGACTCAGGTCCATCACCTCAGTTGGTGTTGAACCTTGCTTTCTCTTGCGTCAATTGCCAATACAGCCGTACAGTCCAATCTAGGTGACTAGTCAACCCTAACAAATTTGATAGCATTATTTTGAGCTCCATTACGGCATCATTGTATCATTGTGGGCCACAGATACAGACAATCAAACAACATCACAATTTTCATTCTTGCCATCTTGCCCTTGTCAAGTTTAATGACCTTGACAGAAATCTATCCCCTACCATTTTCACCCAGTCTCTCAAGTGGGACTTGTATCTTTCCTTCTCTTAGTTTTTCTATGTTAGGTTTAAATCTTGTCTTCAGTCCCAGGGCATTTGACTAGAATACCCACCAGATGAGCCTTCCTGGGAGCTGAACTTTTGTTCTCTGACTCCCAAGTCATTATGTTATTTGTGATCCAGTTTTAACTTAGCTGAGTCTATCACTCATGGCTCTCTCACCTCACACTAATTATGGCTTCAACAATATCCTATTTGTATTACTGAAGCACTTATTGCCACAAGATCACATTGAGTTTCCCCTATGACTAGAACTAATAGTCACAATACTTAGGAGGCTTTTCATAATGGCAGATGGTCCTCCTAGGTTCAGTCCTACATTTTTTCCCTCACTGATCATCCATCATTGAGGTTTCAACAGGCTTTTCAGTTATTCTTTTTCAAAATTGATAGTAGGGCATTTCTTAGTATTCTTCCTTACTCTAAAAAGGTTTTTTAAAAAATATCCTTCTGGACATAAAAGGAGGATTGAGTCTTATATCAAGGTGAAATATCCCCCCCAAAATTATGACAGCAATAACTTTATTATTTTGAAATGTATTTCCAACATTTTTGGAATAATCATCTTGTCTGAAGGAAAATCCTTAATCTTATCAGCTAAGAGGTTTTAATAGATGGCTTTTAAGTCCCTGGGATTCTCCAGAAAATAATCTATTTATAAATAAAAGTGGCTTTAGGAAAATGGTTGAAGAGGCTTTGCCTGAACTTTCTGTAGTGCATCAGTCTCTGTACACTTAAAGAAATGAACCATCTTTAAATTGTCTGATGGCTTTTAGAGGCACTCTAATAAAACAACACTTCCTTTCAGTTATTTGATGCACTAAATGCATTTCTGCTCCAGCAGTTTCATGTTAAGTGTTCCTTTCTCCCAAATTGTTTTTGTATTTGCATATATATTTCTACAGATATAGATATATAGTGCATTTTGCATAATTAAACACAAAGTATTATAGACTAGAAAGTTCAAACCTAAGAAGTATAGTTCCCAGCAACCCTTTAGTATGTCTTTTCAAACTGTTTTTTCTAATTCTGAGTTTTCATTTATTTCAAATGATCTTTCTTTTTATTACTTTAATTCCGTGTTAATAGGGATTAATCTCCAACAGCCATTCATAAACCTGTCATTAACAGTTAACATTTAATGACTATTTTACTAGCGGTGGATACTATTTTAAGGGTTTACATGTAATAATTTATTTAATACTCTCAAGAACCCTTTAGAGTAGATGCTGTTATTATTTTCATTTTATAAATGAAGAAAGGAAAGAGAAGTTAAATAATGTGTACATAGTTGCCTGGTAGAGAAGAAAACTGCATCCCAGAGGATGCAGAGATGAGAAAGCTGGGCATAAATCCTGGTTCTCAGATCAGACCTCACTGCATTAGCCTCTGCTTTATTCTTAGGTAAAAAAAAAAAAAAAAAAAAAAAAAAAATCAGAGAATTCTTAGTAACTCACCTAAGACTACTAAGTACCATTTGCTACAATGGGAATTTCACTCCCAGTTTTCCAACTCCAATTCCAACACAGCATTTATTTTACTTCTGAAAGGTTTTGTAATAAACTGCTTATCCTATTATGCCATAAGAAACTGTGCACTCCCTGATATGGTCATAAAACTGAGCATTTTTAAATACTTTCATCAAGAAGGATATCAAGAAACCTTCCTAACATTTCCCCCACTACCACCACCACTGACATCCTCAATTGGAAAAGCTCATTGGGGAACATTCTGTTAATCTAGAACCTTTGCAGAAGGATAAGTATGTCTGGATTGGGGCAGGGAGAGAAGTTTCTTTTTCTCTTTAGCTGTTGTGTTCTGGATTGATCTCTCCTTGCTCATAGACAACGTAGGCACCTGAAGCAAAAGGCAGGTATCCTAGGCTTCAGATTGAGTTGAAAGCAGAAACAGGATGTGAGACTCAATGAAGGTATTTCTTATTTATTTCAAAAAGTAAAGCATGACTCTCAGAATTCATAGCAAAATTCAACATCAGAGATCTATGCTGTCACATTTGAGATACTTGCCATAGGATAATTCTTTTATATATTTACATATCTAGTGTGTATTTAGTACTGTGTCAAGCTTTAGCTTTAAAAAAGAGAGAGACATAGAATGTGGATTTTACCTGCTTCCATCAGTATGGTATCCAGGGGGAAATGCTACAAGTTTGGAGCTGCGTGCTGCCTCCTTGCAGAGAAGAAGAAGGAATTCCGAACACTGACTGTTAGAACTCTTCACATGCCATACTGGGTGGTGTTTTGCTGGTTGCTTTTCTTTTCAACCTCCTGTTGCAGGATTTAGTTGTTGAATGATGCATGACTTAAAACTTCCACAATTTTTTTTTTCCTCTAGCATAAATCTTGTGTCACTTCTATATTTCAGACTCATACCTCTGTTCTCAAACCTAATACAGACAAATTTGCATTCCTGACCTCATTTCTTATTCTCCAAATTACTCCACAGTATCCTCCATTTATATGATAGACTCTCCATTTTTTCCAATTTCTCAGTTAAAAACAAACAGAAAAACTTGAGACTCATCCATAAATTCTCTCACCACCTACTTTCAATGCGTCTGGAAATTCTGTTCATTCAACTATCAAAATAAACACAGAATCTGAAAGTTTCCCACTTTGTTTACCTCCAATATGGGTCCTAAATCAAATCCCTTATGATTATACAGTGGAAGTGAGAAACAGATTTAAGGAACTAGATCTGATAGACAGAGTGCCTGATGAACTCTGGGTGGAGGTTCATGACATTGTACAGGAGACAGGGGTCAAGACCATTCCCAAGAAAAAGAAATACAAAAAAGCAAAATGGCTGTCAGAGGAGGCCTTACAAATAGCTGTGAAAAGAAGAGAAGCCAAAAGCAAAGGAGAAAAGGAGAGATATACCCATTTGAATGCAAAGTTCCAAAGAATAGCCAGGAGAGATAAGAAAGCCTTCCTCAGAGATCAATGCAAAGAAATAGAGGAAAACAAAAGAATGGGAATGAGACTAGAGATCTCTTCAAGAAAATTAGAGATACCAAAGGAACATTTCATGCAAAGACGGGCCCAATAAAGGACAGAAATGATATGGATCTAACAGAAGCAGAAGATATTAGGAAGAGGTGGCAAGAATACACAGAAGAACTGTACAAAAAAGATCTTCACAACCCAGATAATCACAATGGTATGATCACTCACTTAGAGCCAGATATCTTGGAATGTGAAATCAAGAGGGCCTTAGGAAGCATCACTAAGAACAAAGCTAGTGGAAGTGATGGAATTCCAGTTGAGCTATTTCAAATCCTAAAAGATGATGCTGTGAAAGTGTTGCAATCAATATGTCAGCAAATTTGGAAAACTCAGCAGTGGCCACAGGACTGGAAAAGGTCAGTTTTCATTTCAATCCCAAAGAAGGGCAATGCCAAAGAATGCTCAAACTACCACACAATTGCACTCATCTTACACGCTAGTAAACTAATTCCCAAAATCCTCCAAGCCAGGCTTCAGCAATACGTGAACCGAGAACTTCCAGATATTCAAACTGGTTTTAGAAAAGGCAGAGGAATCAGAGATCAAATTGCCAACATCCACTGGATCATTGAAAAAGCAAGAGAGTTCCAGAAAACATCTATTTCTGCTTTATTGACTATGCCAAAGCCTTTGACTGTGTGAATCACAACAAACTGTGAAAAATTCTGAAGGAGATGGGAATACCAGACCATCTAATCTGCCTGTTTAGAAACTTGTATGCAGGTCAGGAAGCAACAGTTAGAACTGTACAACATGGAACAACAGACTGGTTCCAAACAGGAAAAGGAGTACATCAAGGCTGTATAATGTCACCCTGCTTATTTAACTTATATGCATCATGAGAAATGCTGGGCTGGAAGAAGCACAAGCTGGAATCAAGACTGCCGGGAGAAATATCAATAACCTCAGATATGCAGATGACACCGCCCTTATGGCAGAAAGTGAAGAAGAACTAAAGAGCCTCTTGATGAAAGTGAAAGAGGAGAGTGAAAAAGTTGGCTTAAAGCTCAACATTCAGAAAACTAAGATCATGCCATCAGGTCCTGTCATTTTATGGCAAATAGATGGGGAAACAGTGGCTGACTTTATCTTTTGGGGCTTCAAAGTCACTGCATATAGTGCAGTGCATAATTTCATGAAGCCATGAAATTAAATGACACTTACTCCTTGGAAAGAAAATTATTACCAACCTAGATAACATATTAAAAAGCAGAGACATTACTTTGTCAGCAAAGGTCCATCTAGTCAAGGCTATGGTTTTTCCAGTAGTCATGTATGGATGTGAGAGTTGGACTATAAAGAAAGCTGAGCACCGAAAAATTGATGCTTTTGAACTGTGGTGTTGGAGAAGACTCTTGAGAGTCCCTTGGAACTGCAAGGAGATCCAACCAGTCCATCCTAAAGGAGATCATTCCTGGGTGTTCATTGGAAGGACTGATGCTGAAGCTGAAACTCCAATACTTTGGCCACCTGATGCAAAGTGCTGACTCATTTAAAAAGACCCTGATGCTGGGAAAGATTGAGGGCAGGAGAAGGGGACGACAGAGGATGAGATGGTTGGATGGCAGCACTGCCTCAGTGGACATGAGTTTGGGTAGACTCTGTGATGGACAGGGAGGCCTGGTGTGCTGCAGTTCATGGGGTTGCAGAGAGTTGGACATGACTGAGCGAATGAACTTAATATGGGTCCTGATCCCAGCTGCCCTCCTTTATGGCCTGGATGACTGCAATATCTTTCTAATCAGCTGCCCTGCCTCCATGCCTGCCCCCTACTCATATTCTTCTCTCAACAAGAACTAGAGTCATCTTGCTTTCGTTGTTGTTGTTCAGTCTCCCAGTTTTGTCTGACTCTGAAACCCCATGGTCTGCGGCATGCCAGGGCTTTCTGTCCCTCACCACCTCCCAAAGTTTTCCCAAGTTCATGTCCATTTCGTTGGTAATGCCATCCATTCATCATATCCTCTGACACCCTCTTCTCCTTCTGCCCTCAATCTTTCCCAGCATCAGGGACTTTTCCAATGAGTCAGCTGTTACCATCAGATGTCCAAAATGCTCGAGTTTCAGCTTCAGCATCAGTCCTTCCAAGGAGTGTTTATGGTTGATTTCCCTTATGATTAACTGGTTTGATTTCCTTGCTGTCCAAGGGACTTTCAGGAGTCTTTTCCAGATCAGTTTGAAGGCATCAATTCTTCAGTGTTCTGCCTTCTTTATGGTCCAGCTCTCACAACTGTACATGACCACTGGGAAGACATAGCTTTGACTATACAGATCTTTGTCAGCAAAGTAATCTCTGCTTTTCAACACAGTCATTTTATTCAGTCCTAATTCAGACTTGGTCCACTGCTCTGTTTAAATTCTTCCACTGGCTTCCTTTTCTCCACAAGTAGAAGCTGACTTCTCTCACAAGGCCTGCAAAGTCCAATATGATCTGGGAAACGTTACCTTCCCAACCTGACCTGCTATTACCACTCTCCTCATTTATTCCAGCCATACTGGCCTTCTTGCTCATTTCGGAGCATGTCAGGCAAACTTTTGCCTGATGAATTTTCTGCCTAAAATGTTCTTCCTCAGATAATAGCATGGCTTATTCATCACTTCCTTAAGTTTTTACTCAAAGTTATCTTTCAATCAAGCCTATCTTAACAACCTCACATTAAGTCGTGATCATTCCCCTCCTCTCCTTTGTTGCTCTTCACACTTTTGCACATCTTCACTTTTCTCTACTACACTCATTGTATTTCACCGTATGCTACATGTTTATTAGTGTCTTAGTATGGTACTTAGATTAATTTAATCCATATAATTAAAACTCAAGTAAGCACACACCATTATAATATTCACCTAAAAAATATTAATACTGTAACATGAAAAGATTGAGCATCCTATTAGATTTACATTGCTAGGAAGTGGCTGATCTGGAATTTAAAATAGTCTGACTTGAGATCCATTCTCTTAATGACTATGTTATGCTGCTTCTAGGTGGAAACATGAAGTTTAATAAACTGTAATCAATGGTATAGAAAGAGTTACCATGTGGACACACAGGAAAGACACCCAAGGGAGGAAAGTTTCAGCTTGGAGTTTAGGAATTAGCAAAGATGTTTTCCAAAGGATAAAGAGTTCACCATTGAAAGGTACAGTGGTGTTAGGCCAAAAAGCCTTAAAAAATAAAGAAACAAACAAAAAATAACAGTGCAGGAAAGATAAAGTACAGAAAGAAATTCCTGGCATGTTGGGAGGACTACATGAAGTTACAGCATCACCTGAACATAAAATACCAAGTTATAAAGAACTGCATGCACCATACATATTGCAGACAATGTGACTACATGGAGGAATACGAGGTGGGTTGCTATTGTAAGTTGAGTTTCCCAGAAAGGCGCTAAGAAAGACATCCATGTGAAGGAGGAGAGGAGTCAAGTGGGAGAACCATAGAGGGTGGGGTACCAAGTCAAGGAGTGTGAATTTGGCCCAATCTCACAGGGAAACTGCATAATTAGCTTTCAAGTAAATGATACAAAATAGAAAAGCTAGATTAATATACATCCAGGAATGTTTCAGGAAAACTTTATTAAACGAAAGGTATATTCCACAATACATATGAACTATGTAAATACAACTGTGTTCAGCTATTACTTAGGCAAGGAGAAAAAAATGCCCATGTGAGAGGACAATTTTACCTTCATATAGCAACACCTTCTTAAGTGTCCTTCTAGGCAAGTTTTCTCTATTTGGTTAACATGTAGTGAACAAAATGATAATGAATAAGCTTAGACAACAAGTCAAGAGAAATCTGTGGAGGTCCTTGGAAGAGATATTTGCCTTTGGGGCCTAAGAACTGGAAAGACCTAATTCAGTCTTCAGAAAAAATGTTTCTGAAACATTTAACAGTTTGTCAGTGATTCTTTATCAGTAGAAGGTGGGGGTTTCCCAGGTGGCATTTGTAGTAAAGAACCCACCTGCCAATGCAGGAGACATACGAGACGTGGGTTTGACCCCTTGGTCAGGAAGATATCCTGCAGGAGGAAACAGCAACCCAATCCACTGTTCTTGCCTGGAGAATCCCGTGGACAGAGGAGCCTGGTGAGCTATGGTCCATGGGGTCACAAACAGTTGGATGTGACTAAAGAGACTTAGCACACACATACACAGAAGGTAGTAATCTCTGCCTTGCCAGCTTACAGTATTATTATTGTGAGGATGAAAAGATAGAAAGGATATGAAGAAATTAAAAATTGTAACATAAAACAAGGTTGGATATACATAAATGAGTTTGTGATTTCTGGTTCATACCATCTAGAAAGGACTTCCCTGGTGGCTCAGATGGTAAAGAATCTGCCTGCAATGCAGAAGGCCTGGGTTTGATTCCTGGGTGAGTAAGATCCCCTGGAGAAGGGCACGGCAACCCACTCCAATATTCTTGTCTGGAGAATCCCTATGGACAAAGGAGCCTGGCGGGCTACAGTCCAGGGAGTCACAGTCAGACATGACTGAATGACGAGCACAGCGCCACCTAGGAATGCTAGTAGTGATTGTATACCACCCAGAAATACTGTTATAGACTCTTTAATGGTACCTTTGTATATTTGTACAGTATATTTTTATGTATATTTGTGATTATAAGGACACACGTGTTTTTCCCTTACCCACAGTGGTAAGAAGAATAATGGTCCTCTAGAGATTTCCATATCCTTATGCCTAGAACCTATGCTATAATACATGGCAAGCAGGAATTAAAGTTACAGACAGAATTAAAATTCTGTCGATGTGCTGCTATGCTTCTCTGGTGGATCAGGCAGTAAAGAATCCGCCTGCACTGCAGGAGACCCAAGTTTGATCCTTGGGTCGGGAAGATCCCCCTGGAGAAATGAATGGCAACCCACTCCAGTATTCTTTCCTGGAGAATTCCATGGACAGAGAGGAGCCTCTTTGGCTACAGTCCATGGGATCGCAAAGAGTGAGACATGACTGAGTGACCAACACACTTTACACACTTTGATGTGTTACTATGTAGAGATACTACATATTTTTACAATCATTTCTCAAGCTTAATAATTATATAAGAATATAATATCTGCAGAGGCAACAGAAACACTGGATGGGTAAGCCAATTTGTCTGAAAATTACCAAGCTCTTAATATAAGTTTTACGGTTACTGGTGTTGTTGCTTTTATTATCCTTGCAATAAAGAAGGTATACTTGTCTGGCAAAGGAACCTTATCTTTCATTGAGTAAAAAGCACCCACTTTCCTTTTCCATTAATTAAGGTCCTACAGAGGAAAAAAATACATATAGGAGCTGTGAGGGAAACACAAATATACACTTATTCTGAATTATTTTAATGGATGCAAAAGCCCAGTTACTGCTGAGAAAAGAGAATTCATTACATAATATGACAAAAGAGATACAGTTAATGCTTAAAGAGCAAATCTTTTTTTTTTTGGTTGTTTATAAGATAATAAAACATCTGATTGTGATGACTTTTGACATAATTAACATAATGCTCTAAGAAAATTAACACTTCCACGTACAATGATTTTTTCATAAATGGGGAGGTAGGAAAGGAAGGGGGGTAGAATGACGAGGGAGAGAGAGACTGAAAGAGACAATGGGTTCTGGCACCATCTGTCGATGTGCTAATAGTTGCTTCTATAGCAGCAGCAGGTTTAAGTCAAGAAAATTAAGCATTTGGGTGATTCACTGCCGCATCAGCTGTTGTCGTTTGCATTTTACTTTTGCTCATTATCTTTATTAGGTAAAAGCATTGAATATCATGTTGCTTATTCAAAGCAATTATTGGGCGAGGGAGGAAAAACAAAATCTGCACATAGTATTCTAGAGACTGATAAATAAATAAGGCAAAGAGAAAAGCTATTTTAAAAGTAACTTTTATTTTGGTATATTTTGGAATCAAGATTTTTCAAATAATAGATTTCAATATGAGTTGACACAAAGAATTGAGATTGTTAGACCAATTGACTGCCTCCTTGTTCATGGATCTAACGTGAATTATTCTTAAAAAGTGATCAAACAAAAATTTTATAGCATGTCATAGTTCACTTGCCCCTGACAGTCTCCATTCTTTCATAATATGACCTTTATATTCTAACTGAGATAGATCGGTAAATGCTTCATTCTGGGCTGTTTCTGTGTCTATCTAAAGCTTCCATCTCAAGATAATCAAGATTTCAAATACCTAATTTCTTCAAGAGTTTATATAAATGTCACTGCCTCTGTGAAATTACATTGACATGAATGATGAGTAAGTATTTAATAAAGTTAGTGACAGATTTAAATAATGGGAACAGAGATAGATATATAGAAAATGAAACCTACTCTGAGACTGAATCTGAAATTAAGAATAGTGTGGTCAAGATAGGGCCTTCCTTATGGCTCAGCTGGTAAAGAATCTCCCTGCAATGCAGGAGACCCAGGTTCGATCCCTGTGTTGGGAAGATCCCCTGAAGAAGGGAAAGGCTACCCACTCCAGTATTCTGGCCTAGAGAATTCCATGGACTGTATAGTCCATGGGATTGCAAAGAGTCAGACACAACTGAGTGTGTGACTGTTTTAAAGAATAAACTCTCCCCCCAAATGAGGAGAAAAACGCAGTCTTTATCAACTTTAACTGCCTTATATATAAAAATGCTCATTGTCTTTTTAGAAAAGTGTTTATATGAATTTGAAAAGATATTCGTAGCTATCTAATTTCAGTCACATATCAGAAAAGTGAAATTCCCCAACTTTATACTCCTATTTTTAACATCTGCCCAATACAAGCTACTCCTGTACTTTCACTGATCCCTGAATCTGTTTGACAATGCCTTGTTGGGAATGGGTGGCTCTGAACTGTATGCTTTTTATTACGGTATAGAGTAGACACTCAAAATTTACAAAGAGAGTGAATGAATGAATGAATGATAGGTTGAAAGACTTAAAGTCAACTATTCTTTTATTTATATATTATTACATTCCCTTAAGTAACAAGGGAGCAGAATCAGGTAGACTGGACTTTAAATAAGTCAGGATTATAGGCTAAATTATAAGCAATCTTAGCAGTCCAGGGACATATAGGAATGTCCATCATTTAGAGTCAAATATACATATAACATGATCAAAACTTTCAAATAATGTAGCTTCTGTGGTCATTGACTGTAATGTTGAAAAAGTGAGCAAATGATGCTTTACCAGATGCTGTACACCCTGATGGACAGTGGTCCAAAAATGTGTGCATATTTCCATGTCTGTCCCTGTGCCCTTGATACAAATTTACTTACACCAGAGAATCTGGTATCTTTCCTAACTTTTCAGACATTTTGTAAAAGGAAAATACATAATGTAATATTACACACCTTTAAGCAGACATAGCAATTTAGTCTGCAGAGATGTTCTGGAATAGAACACCCAATATAGCTTAAGAAGGTGAGTTAGTGAGTTTTGGTGTTTTTTTAGGCCAGTTCTAAATGGAAAAAAAAAAATCTAGAAACAAAACAGAAGATAAAACAGTGAATAAAATAGTCACTTAGCTGTATAAACTAATGAGCCACATATGTTTGCCAACATTTTTTCCCTATTCTATACTTTACAGACACAATAGGGACATACTCAACCAACATATTCAACAAATAGTCTGACAACATTTTATTGTAGACTGTCTGATTCCCAAGGTAGTGAAATATAAGGCCAAGGAAATGTCACTTTTGTTGTTATTCAGAAATAAGTCTACAAGTTCCATATAGTTATTATATGTATATATACACATATATACACATGTGTATACACATTATACACATATGTATACACGGACATGCACATACTCAAGAAAGATGAATGTGTAAGGACTATATCCATCTCCTGTAGGACTTGCAACAATTAGCCTCTCAGGGAGCACAATATAGATGCTTAAAGGATGTGACCACTCTGTTGTAGTCTAATGTAGCTTTTAATTCTTCTAGCATTAAATTTTGGTGACACTGCCACATAGTTTTTTTTAAAAAACTTTACAATTCTATCTCCTACAAGTAACTACTGTGCTATCCTGAGGCAAAAACATGAATCATCAGTTTGTGAAAATGCAGCTAAACAACTACATAATTCTTCAAAGTACGGAAAAATAACTCCTTTGCTAAACGAGAAGAAATACAACAAAATATATTATTATAGCAGCTATAGTTTGGTAGTGCATGCACTTCCTCCCTCTCCCCCCACCAAGACCATGGCATCTCTCTGACTCCAACATATAAGCAAAATTCCAGATATTCCAGTTTTACCTGGAGCCCTCAGTAAGGTTGTTCAATCTACCACATGTGATCATTCATTCTTTCCACTGGCATGGGTGTGCCCTAAATCTTTCTTTGGACTCCACCAAAGAAATACAATTTTGTTTCAGCAATACTTTTTTGCCTGAGGTGGGGTGAATTTCATATTATTACTGAATTAGAATCTACTATATTACAATTCCACTTAATACATTTTCTCATGTCTTCCTTGTAGCAAATCTGCCAGGTAGCTGTTATTCCTACTGTAAAGAGAAATAAAATTGGGCTTTGAAACATTGACTAACTAGTTAAGTTCTCATGTTTATACAAGTCACAGATAAGAGATTCAAAATTAAGTCAGGATTCTTCTGAAATCAGCTCAGAGTTGGATCATTCTCCTCTTCTTTTCAGCTTTGGAGTGATTTCTTTTGAGAATGTCCCTGTCTGGGACCTGAATATGCCAGAGAAACTAGTGCCATCTGTGACTGGATACTGTCCTATTTTAGGGACGTGCAAACATCCTCCTCCCATTGTCCCCTTTGCCCTACATGGAATTGACCAGATAAGGTATTTACCCAAGGAGCTCCAAGACTCACACCAGTGGGGAGTCGTGGTCCTTGCAGCATGGCCAGAAAAACAGATATCTCTCACTATCTAGAACGTTATTTCATTCACAAGATCCTTGATTTTGGACTATGAGGATGGCGAAAGTGTGTTAGTCACTCAATTGTGTCCAACTCTTTGCAACTCCATGGACTTGTAGCCCGCCAGGCTCCACTGTCCATGGGATTCTTCAGGCAAGAATACTGGAGTGGGTAGCTATTCCTTTCTCGAGGGGTCTTTCCAACCCAGGGATCAAACCTGGGTCTCTTGTATTGCAGGTAAAATTCATTACCATCTAAGGCACCAGGGAAGCCCCTTGATCAAATCAATACTTTGATTTGGGGTTACTTTCACTCATTTTAGACACAGGACAAGTGCAGGTCTCTGAGCTAGAGTCCATCAGTCACCCTGGACTTGAGGCTCTTGCTTCTTGCCTATCTATGTTCTGCCCTTGGTGCTACCTTCAGTTTACAGTGGTGGTAATGAAAGGGTCCTAAAGGCATCTTTAATCCTATAGGCCCCCACCACTGGCACCTAAGTCACTATATCACATTCACAGGCTATTTGTCATGGGCCAGGCAGTCCTGTGGAAGAGTCATGCTTGCCACTTTCTATGACTCTTAAGACCTTTTCTCTTTAATGCCAACGGACATATAACTGATGCCCTCCTCTGACTGATCCATGTGGAGATTTTGTACTCCATGAAGTTGGCCTTAAGAATCACCAGATAAGAGAAGGATGTTCCTTGAACAAAAAGTATTGTGTGGAAGGAAGGGTGTGTGGTCAGTATTGAAGGTGATCATGTTCTATAGAATGCAGTCCTCAAGAGATAATAGGAGATGACATTTGAAGAACATGTTGTTCTAAGTTTGTGGTAAGAAATTCTGCACAATCAATTTAAAAAGACCAGAAAACAAAATAGAGTTTACATTTTTCCTCATACCCCAAGTAAGACCTGCATTTGTGGTCTTCACCAATGAAGCACAGAACAACCTTTGAGAGAGTTACTGCAAGTCAATAATAATTGTGGCATAAAGTATGATGCCATTACATCTTATGAGTAATGATACAACCAGCTTGAAATAAACTGCAGAGGTAAGGGTCTCTCTTGTTTCAAAACAAGGTGGTTCCAAAGAACCACGGACTCCTGACTAATAACAGTTTTGCTATGTTTTCTTGAGGTGAGAGATCTGAAATTAGCCAGGAATGGCAAAACTGATAATAAAGAATAGAAATAGTTGGTCCCTCAGTTCAAGAACTACAAACAGGAAGTGTTGGTGCTGGGTATGTTCCCTGGTTGGACTGAAACCAAAAACTTCTTTTCAATCCAAAATTTAAATCTTCTACAGACAAACCCCTATACTTCATGTAGACTCATGAATTTTTAATATAGCTCTTATTCAAGTTGTTAATATATATAGTGGCCTCACAGATATTATTTTACCAAGGTCTAACAGGCTCTACTGGTTGCCTCGTCTCAGGATACTGCCTTACATAGCCTTCATGTCTTGCCATTTAGACACCTGCTACCTCCCTGACACTACTTCTAATATAGTTACTGTTTTGTATATCAATGAATGCCACTGAAATGGCAAAGCTGTCACAAGAGTCATTTATTCTGAATTATATGAGTCAAGAAACATTCATATTTTTTAATCAGTAATATTTTAAAGAAGTTTTCATGAATCGTCTTCCCTTTAATATTCTTCCACACCTCTCTAGGACTGAGTTTCAAGTCTGTAAGCTGGGTCAGAATAAAAAGCCCTAAGCAGCTTGTATATTATTTTGCAGTTGCCTCGGAAATATCATCGAGTCATGAAGCCTCAAGACAGAAAATCGTCTTTGTTACTGATAACCACTAGGTTAAAGGTTACTAATTCTTACCTCACAATCAGGAAGAATTACTGATCCAGTCTCAGTCATAGACGGACATTGGCTGGTCTTTTGACATGACAGAATGCCTGGCAAAATCTAAAACATGAAGTGTGCACTTCCTGAAGGGCACCTCTATGAAACAGAAAAATTACAGGGCTGAGCCATGCTCAGCATCCTAATCTAACTCACCTGTCAGGCGCATCACCTGATTTGCCTTGAGGACACCGGTCAGGGTCAGAGGGGCCAGAAGTGTGACTACTTGATGTCTCTCTGAATGGCTTCAGAGTTTCCATCCGGACTCTAAAACTATTAAAATGCGTTGATAGCAGCACTAGTAATCAAACTTGGACATACTTAAAAGTGAAAAAAGTACATAAATCTTTCTTTTCCAACAGCAAAAGGCTAAAGTAACCAACACGTGTCTGTGATTCCACTTTGTGCCACAACCTTCACCTGTGAAATAGTAACATCTCAAACAACCAATCACTGGAGCTGTAAAATGAAACAATAACTGCTAAAGAACTTCCTGAAAATGATGTGAGAAGATTATTACTGTGATAACAGAAGCTACCAGAAATATTGGATGAGAAAGAAAAGGGAAGTATTATTTACTTCAATTCTGATTGTAGATGAAGATGCTGGCATAATATAGCAGTACAATGAATCAATGAACCATAGAAAACAAAAAAGAGTTTAAACTGTAGATTTCAATTACCATTTTAAAAATCCCACCCTCCACCCCCATCTGCTGATTTAGTTAGCATAGCCTATATCAAAGCTCATGTCTGCATTCCACAGAGCCACAGGAATAAGGAAAAGTAATCTCTGAACTATGGGAGACATTGTAACAGAAAATTTGAAAATGAACTGGTGGCTAGTACCATACAATTAAGTTCCCCGGATAGCCCTAAAATATGACTTTAAAATTTGTCTGCTGTGATCACATTTGCAAAGAGGCAAGAAAGGAATTAGTCAAAATTAAGCCTTTTTCTGCACTTCCATGCACCCTCTGTCAACAGCATGCTAGTGAAAAGAATCATCAACGTGGCAATTGTGGTTCAACGAGGAATAATTACATAGAAAATACGTTAAATGGCTTTGTTTCCCTGAAAATGTTTTTCCCTTCAAGCAAGCTATTTTTTAATCCTGGATTGAGAATTTTAGTGATTATCTTTGAAAGCTTTATAATCCTAATAGTACCACTAGAATAAATCACTGTAAATCTGGGTATAAACTGCTGATTCTTCTCTAATAATCCTAAATCTCAGAGTAAAATAGTTGCATTATAGGATAGCAAGTCTAAATGAATATACAGCATAATGTCATCATCAAATGCCAATGCAACATGATTAAGCATGAAATACTGATAATGAGGTGGTCTCTCAATTTTTACCAATTCTACTGACATAGAATGAGAAAACATAAGACAACCTACTGTAGAAGCAATAGCAGCTAAAAATTCCTACAAGGGAAAATTTAAAAATACATCACCAATTAAAGGAATTTGTCATGCATGTTAGCATAATATAACTTTAATGATGAAGTCTATTTGGCTAAAATCTCTAACAGAAGGTGTTATGTAGTTAGACTGTGATAATGACCTTTGTTGTTTTTTTTAAAGAAGTCATGCCCAAGAAGGAAGATTAATGCAGTTCCATTGTGATGTGTGCTGTTTATATTCCTCATGCCCGATCATTTAATTGATATTAAAAATATCTTGAACTCTATTCATTAGGCAATTATTTTTATAATGAAATAAAAATTAGGACAGATTTATCTTGTCATAGCAAGATTTTTCATGGGAAATTTCTAACTACAATTTTTTTAACTTTCTAGTCATGTGCATTTAAATCAAATTTCTTTGAGAGAACAGTCAGAGATTAAGGTAAACCATTTTTTCTTAAATATAGCCGATCTGGCTATCAAATATAGTAACAGGTGTTCTTGCAACCAAAACAGAGTAAGAAAATTCACAGGAGACATAGTCAATCTTTTGGTTTTCTTATAGTACTAACTGAAACAAATATTACTAATTTAACAACGTATAGGTCAAATGTATTATTAGAAACTTGGAAAATTATATTGTATTGTAAGAGGCTTTAAGTATATTAAAAATGTATATCTGTAACATGATTTTTCTGAATTATTACCTCATTACGCTTATGCTTAGACCACCAATCCAATTTTATTACAAATAATAACAGCTGATTTATAAAAAGAGAAGTCTGACCAACTCCCATTTTGTAACTCCAGTTTTCTTACAAAAGATTATCTTAACAAGAAGCTTGCAAAAATACTTTCAGTTCATTTTACTCCCCCGAGGTCACACATTTAAATCTCTACTCTTCAGAGCAGCAGTGGTAGCTTTAAAAGATGTGGGCATATAACACTGCAAGGAGGAAAAATCTTTCCTTGACTCTTAACGTCCCTGGCTGAGTCTGAAGAGTGAGCTAATAATAGGAGAAAGACAAATTAAGAGGAGAGAACTTAAGTTTTGTGTGACACGGGGGCCTTCATAAGGAAATGATGATCCAAAGAAGCAGTTAAACCTAAGTTTTTCATTCTCGGTTTGATGAAGAATGGACAGTCATGAAGGAATATGACAGGTTAGGAGTATAAGGTAGGTGCAGTAAACAGTAGCAGGAAAGGGGTGGGAGTGGGACTTAGGAAGGCCTGTAAGTCAGGATTCTTCTTGGCATCTCTTTCTTTGAAGATAAGGATTTGCCTTTCCTCTGGGTATAGGAAAGGTACGCCTCACATGAGGATTTAATGGCCTGTTTCAGAAGAAAAGGGTGATGAGAGGAGGTCAGTGATCTTCCTGCTTCTGCCATTTTCTCAAACTTTTTCAGCTTAAGATATCCAATATGACAAAGTGCCAGATTTTGGAGTAGCATGTCCTGAACTCCATCAGCATCACACCTCACTTCTCTGACTCTTTCTTGTACTTATGAAAAAAGGATAGAAGACTGCTTGGCAAAGGAATGAGACATCTGTATCTTTTCCATGTTTAACAACAAAAGCAGAATCTGCTGATGATAAAAAGACTCGACCACTTATTCTCAGCCTTATCCCTCTAATTTAAAACCACTTCTTTGCATCTCTTGCTTTCTTGCCACCACCTGGAAGCCTCACTGTAGCACAACTTTTCATAATACATGGCCATTTTTTGCATGTTTCTTTTCAACCCAGTTGAAATATTAAGAGCATCTTAAGTAAAATGCTAAGAAGTTTTTATTATCTTCCTCATTCCTTTAGTCTTTAGGCTTCCCCGATATCTTAGTTGGTAAAGAATCCACCTGCAATGCAGGAGACCCCAGTTCGATTCCTGGGTTGGGAAGATCTGCTGGAGAAGGGATAGGCTGCCCACCCCAGTATTCTTGGGCTTCCCTTGTGACTCAACTGATAAAAAATCTGCCTGAAATGCAAGACACCTGGGTTCGATCTCTGGACTGGAAAGATCCCCTGGAGATGGGAAAGGCTACCCACTCCAGTATTCTGGCCTGGAGAATTCCATGGACTGTATAGGCCATGGGTTCACAAAGAGTCAGACATGACTGAGTGACTTTCCCTTAGTCTTTAATAAACATATAATCTACTTTCTTTCCTGTCAAAGAAATATTGCACTGGGTAGGTTTAAAATATCAGAAAACCTTTATTTTCAACTACTGCAATGAGAGAGAGAGACTATCATAATAAGAGAGAGAGGGGGAACTCAGAATTCAACTCTGTTGAAATAAAAGATGGGGGAGTTCTTAAAGGTAAAGAACAATTTTGCATAGGAATCTGGAATACTAACTAGGTCCATGAAAGAAGGTCAATTTGAAGGGGTCACACAGGAGATGGCAAGAGTGAGCCTCAACATTTTAGGAATCAGTGAACTAAAATGGACTGGAATGGGCAAATTTAATTCAGATGACCATTTTATCTACTACTGTGGGCAAGAATCCCTTAGAAAAAAATGTAGTAGCCCTCATAGTCAACAAAAGAGTCCAAAATCCAGTACTTGGGTGCAATCTCAAAAATGACAGAATGATCTCTGTTTACTTTGAAGGCAAACTATTCATTATCACAGTAATCCAAGTCTATGTCCTACCAACTAATGCCTGAGAAGCTGAAGATGAATGGTTCTATGATGACCTATAAGACCTTCTAGAACTAACACCAAAAAAACATGTCCTTTTCACCATAGGGGGTTGGAATGCAAAAGTAGGAAGTCAAGAGATACCTGGAGTAACAGGCAAGCTTGGCCTTGGAGTACAAAATGAGCAGGAAAAAGTAACAGAGTTTTGAAAGAGAATGGACTGATCATAGCAAACACCTTCCAACAACACAAGAGACAATTCTACACATGGACATCATCAGATGGTCAATACCTAAATCAGATTGATTATATTTTTTGCAGCCAAAGATGGGGAAGCTCTATACAGTCAGAAAAATATGACCGAGCGCTGACTATGGCTCAGATCATGAGCTCCTTACTGCACAATTCAGACTGCAACTGAAGAAAGTAGGGAAAGCCCCTAGGCCATTCATGTACGTTTTAAATCAAATCCCTCACAATTATACAGTGGAAGTGACAGACACATCCAAGGGATTAGATCTGATACACAGAGTGCATGAAGAACTACAGATGGAGGTTCATGACATTATACAGGAGCTTATGAACAAAACCATCCCCAATAAGAAGACATGCAAAAAGGCAAAACAGTTGTTTGAGGAAGCTTTACAAATAGCTGAGAAAAGAAGAGAAGTGAAAGGCAAAGGAGAAAAGGAAAGATAAATCCATCTAAATTGAGAGTTTCAAAGAATAGCAAAGAGAGGTAAGAAAACTTTCCCAAGTGATAAATTCAAAGACACAGAGGAAATCAATAGAATGGGAAAGACTAGAGGTTTCTTCAAGAAAATCAGAGATACCTGAAGGAACATTTCATGTAAAGATGGGCACAATAAAGGACAGAAACTGTACGGAACTAACAAAAGCAGAAGATATCAAGAAGAGGTGGCAAGAATACACAGAAGAACTATACAAAAAAGATCTTCATGACCCAGATAACCATGATAGTGTGATCACTCACCTTGAGCCAGACATCCTGAAATGCAAAGTCAAGTGCGTCTTAGGAAGCATCACTACGAACAAAGCTAGTGGAGGTGACAGAGTTGCAGCTGAGCTATTTCAAATCCTAAAAGATGATGCTGCAAAAGTGCTACACTCAACGTGCCAGCAAATTCAGAAAACTCAGAAGCACCTATAAGACTGCAAAGCTTCAGTTTTCAATCCAATTCCAAAGAAAGGCAATGCCAAAGAATGTTCAAACTACCGCATAATTGCATTCATCTCACACATTAGCAAAGCAACTCTCAAAATTCTCCAAGCTAGGCTTCAACAGTTCATGAACCAAGAACTTTCAGATGCTCAAGCTGGATTTAGAAAAGTCACAGGAACCAGAGAACAAATTGCCAACATCCACTGGATCATAGAAAAAGCTAGAGTTCCAGAAAAACATCTACTTTTGCTTCACTGACTAAAGGCTCAAGCCTTTGAGTGTGTGGGTCACAACAAAGTATGGCAAATTCTTAAAGAAATGGGAATACCAGACCACCTTACCTGCCTCCTGAAAAATCTGTTTGCAGGTCAAGAAGCAACAGTTAGAACTGGACATGAAACAATGGGCTGGTTCCAAATTGGGCAAAGAGTATATCAAGGCTGTATACTGTCACCCTGCTTATTTAACTTATATGAAGAGTACATCATGCAAAATGCCTGGCTGGATGAAGCACAAGCTGGAATTATGATTGCCAGAAGAAATATCAATAATCTCAGATACACAGATGATAACACTCTTATGGCATAAAGCAAAGAGGAACTAAACAGCCACTTGATGACAGTGAAAGAGGAGAGTGAAAAAGATGGCTTAAAATTAAACATTTTGAAAAGAACATCAAGGCATGTGGTCCCATAACTTCATGACAATTAGATGAGGAGACAATGGAAACAGTGAGAGACTTTTTTCTTGGGCTTCAAAATCACTGCAGATGGTGGCTGCAGACATGAAATTAAAAACACTTGTTCTTTGAAAGATGAAGTTATAAAAAACCTTGACAGCAAAACAGAGACATTATTTGCTGACAAAGGTCTGCCTAGTCAAGGCTATGGTTTCTCTGGTAGTCATGTACAGATGGGAGAGTTGGACCATAAAGAAAGCTGAGTGCTGAAGAATTGATGCTTTTGAACTTTGGTGTTGGAGAAGACTCTTGAGAGTCCCTTGGAGTGCAAGGAGAATAAACCAGTCAATCCTGAAGGAAATCAATCCTGAATATTCATTGGAAGGACTGATTGATAATACCTTGGCCAACTGATGCGAAGAATTGACTCATGAGCAAAGACCCTGATGCTGAGAAAGACTAAAGGCAAGATTAGAAGGAGACAACAGAGGTTGAGATGGTTGGATGGCATCACCGATTCAATGGACATGAGTTTGAACAAGCTCCAGGAGTTGGTGATGGAAGGGAAACCTCATGTGCTGCAGTCCATGGGGTTGCAAGGAGTTGGATATGACTGAGCAATGAACTAACTGACTGAGAGAATTCTGCCCTTACATTCCCAGAGCACATTGAGTGGTGGGAGGTTGGTTAATGTGACCCTTATGTTTGCTAATGTGTGCTTATGAAGTTATACTTCCATTTTGATTATTATATTCCAAAGGAACTTCTCATATATCTTTGTTAAAGAGATTATTGTGTTGTAAAACTCGTAATAGTGTGGCAGTGCATGTAATCCCAAAGGAACAGAGAAGAATTTATAATGGCAACTTTTCTACAGTAAATGCTCTAAAGTCAGGGAGTTCAGGGGCTCCTAGGGCTGCAAAAATCCATCTAAGCTTTAGCTAAATTGAGGGAGTAAGATCTGAAGTTACTGTAGCCATCTCAAACTATGACATGAGTCCATCTAAGGAGAAATAAGGATGGGAGCAAGTGCATTCTAGAACTATTCTTTGAATATTTATGCAGCAATATCCAAAAAATTTTTATGTGGACTTTTCATTAAGTTACAAACTTCATATTTTGCTTTGGAATTTGGAATTTCTGCCACCTAACATCAAAAGACACCTAAGTAACGTCCCACAGATATAATCTCATGTGCGGTATTCCCACACTGTGTAATGTCTCTAATAAACTGCAACCCCACTAGTTCTAGGAGGTAGGAAAAAAAAAAGAAAAAACATTCATCTGATTTTCTGTTTCCCAATTATAACAAAATCAGTGATGCATAAAAAGTAAAACCGCTATATTAGATAAAAATAAATGAAGATAAAGATTTCTTCTCTTTTTATACATTGACATAACTTTCAAATGAATATGTACCTTAAATGCAGTGGAGATAGCGTTTTACATGTTTATGCAAAGCTGTGTCAATTGCCCTCTGTGGATTCAAGATCATGCTCAGAAGCTTACTGGTGGACAAGAAAGGAGCCCATTAAAATGTATTACCAAAGAATAAGACCAACCATCACTTAAAAAAAATCACCATAGGTTATGTTCAAATCAAGCAGGATTTTTCAAGTTAAGGGCTTCCTTTAATTTTATAAGTGGAACCACTATAAGCATTTATTAACCTTTGTCCAAAGTTTGCTTCTAACTTGGGTTGAGGTGGACGCTGTATTTCTAAACTACAATGTAAGACAAATACAGAATCTGATACATTTGGTGAGCAAAATAACATCTTACACTTGTGTTATTAAATGAATTTTGTGACTGGGGAACCAAAGAAATTTTACTTGTAAGTGCAAAATAAAATGCTGTAATGAACATCACAATGTGCACCAAATGGAAAAAACAAATGTGTTTTATAGACAAGTAACAGAGGCTTAGGGAATGTTTTTTAGCTTTAGTAACAGCAAATGCCAAATTAGAGAAGTGTAAATTCATGAAGACAGAGGCCTCTGGAAGAAATATGAAGAGTGGTACCGTCAAATCAAACCATTTTTTAAAGAGTTATACAGGAAAATAAATCTTTCGGTTGTAATTTTGATCCTATCCAATAGGATGAAATTAATGAAAAGCTATTATTAATTTTATTATTAAATGAATGATTATAGTGATTCAATTATGTAGTTATTGCCTGTCATTTGCCACATTTCAGACACAAGGAGCAAAATAATGAGCAGAATAAGCTGAAGTATCTGCCTTCATGCAATTATATGCTAGTGAAAAAATACAGAAAATAAACAAGTGAATGTTTATATTACATAGTGACAAGTAATATGAAGAGAAATAAGACAAACTAAGAGACCAGAGAATGGAATAGGGTGATACTTTATTTGGATTAGATGATCAGCAGATATTTTGAGGAAGATAAATTTTCAGAGCAATTCAAATGCATAAGGGAATGGGATATGTGGATATCTAAGGCAAGAGCTCCAGACTGAGAAAGTAGCAAGCAATGTGAGAGACATTTACATAAACACCAAAAGGCCAATGTGGTCATGGCCAGCAGAGCAAAGGGCAGAGTGGGAGGAAGCTAAGTTGCGGTAAGATGCAGGAGCTGGGCCACGTGGCTCCATGTTCTCTTCTGTATCACTCACCCACTTGGCCTTAGTTATCCAGGCCCTGTGCTGTGCATGAGCTGATGATCACTATCATGAGGTGAGAAACTATGCAGTGTCTTTGGGTACAAACTCTGCTGAGTGGTCGACACGCAATGCAACGGCAATGTCGATGAGAGACAGTGTTTTTCTGGTGGTTTCTTACCACCAGAAGAAGTAAGAAATAAGATGGTTTCTACCCCATCTACTCTGTCCAGGGCCATCTTTGATCCTGTTCCTCACAGCCTCTCTAGCAGCAAGGTGGCTTTACCTTCAAAAAACAACCTAGCTTCGTGTATTTTCTCCATCTTTACCACTCATTCAAGTCACCCTCACATCTCTGTCCCTAGATGTTCCTCTTCAATTGGTTTTCCACATAGCAGGCATCAGAACTTTAAGAGATGTAAATGAGTTTATGATTCTCTGCTTCAAATTTTCCAAAGTTTTCTCATGCATCATAGAATATAATCCAAAATGCTTCCCTACATACAGGCATTCCTGTATAGAATGACTACAGCATTCTATGTGATCTGCCAGGTACTAACCTCACCAACTTTATCTGGAGCCTGTTTCTCCCTCATCAACTGATACCAGTTAGGCTCTCTTTCCTGTGGTTCTCAAACATATTGAGTTGTTTCTTCCTTGTGACCTTTAACTTGATCATATTATTCTTTGCCTAAAAAGCCCTTCCTAAAACAATCTGGAAAACTGTTTGCACAGCTGATTATGTCCTTTTATTTAGTTCCAAAGCTCCTCTAAATGGCTTTACTTTACAACCCAATCGAAACCAGCTTCCACACATACATTCCACTATGTACTCATAAATTCAATGTTATTGATAAAGGTGGTGAAAATCTATGATGAAAATTATAGAAAGTTCATTTTCTACAACCTAAAGACCTTGAGTCTTCAGCACTGCAGTCATCATCAGCTTGTGTTGCTGCTTCGTCTTCATCTTAATATTATCCTCACTTTAAGGTTGATAAATTCTCTTTTTCTTTCAAGACTGAAATCATGTACAAGGGAAACTGCAATTTGACTTTCTCAAATCCTAAAGAAACAACCTGAATAGATACCCAACACACAGCAGGTATCTAATGATAAATTCTGATTCCGCATTCCTGTCAAATTAGCTATGCTTCTCTTTATCTTGTCACACTCCAACTTCACATGAAGCAACAAAAAAATGGAATGATATTATGAAATAGGTGACTCCAGGTCATATTATGAATAAATACCTCTTAATTTCACCTTCTGTACACAGTTTAAGAAAGTCAGTCATTTACACAGTACATACTTTCTATAGAAGTTGACATTTGATTTTGGCATTATACTAACACATACTAAGTTTGATACAGGAATTAGAAATTTCCTTATGCTGTCCACCTCAGGTGACATTGAGGGCCATATGTGTAAAAATTAATGCGCCATAGTTAGGAAGTGATAGTCACCCAAACTAAAATTCTGATAATGAGTCTTTAACAGGTGTGCTTAGTTAGTTAGTTAGTTAAGTCGCTCAGTCGTGTCTGACTCTTTGCGACCCCATGGACTGCAGCCTACCAGGCTCCTCCATCCATGGGATTCTCTAGGCCAGAATACTGGAGTGGGTTGCCATTTCCTTTTCCAGGGTATCTTCCTGACCCAGGGATTGAACCCAGGTCTCCCGCATTGCAGGCAGACGCTTTAACCTCTGAGCCACCAGGGAAGCAAACACTATTGCGAATGGAAGGTTTTCGGGAGTATATGCCATTCCTAACTTTCTCAGTCCCCACACACATCATGCTGGTGGTATTGCTCATCATCATGGCGGCCTGGCCTCTGGATACAGGAGTGACTCTGTGATACAGGACGGACCTCTGTGGCACCCAAACCATTTTAACCCTGTTGGTGATCCAGTCACACTGAACAAAAGGTTCAGGCAAAGTTAGCTAATTTATAACACACACATACGCATACACACACATATATGCATATATGTATGTATGTGTGCAAACATTTATACTTACATATGAACACACACATATTTGCACATGCTTGCATGCATATGCACACATGTATATAACTAGAAGAAAGAGGGACATTGTCAAATTAGCAAATAAAAATAACCCTGTATCTCTGGAGGTGTTGGTCCCATTTTAGCACCAGGTGGAACAAGTCTGCTAGGGAACAAAATGAATTCAGAAGCAAGCAGTTCTTGAAGATAAATAGAAGTGCTGGTGAGATCAGGAACACTCAAACACCACTGACAATTTTGGTCTTGGGCTCAGCCTATATGGAAGGCGCACTACCTACCTCCCTTGGATATCTCAGTCATGAGTCAGTGGATCAGCCCCTCAAAAGAGCTCTTCCTACTACAACACATCTGTGCTTACATTCTTCTATTGCTGTCAGCTACATCTCTTTTAAACTTGTTTTCTTCAATATTTAAAGTGGAATGCTTATAAATATAAAAAGACAACTGACCTATGTTGAGAGAATTCTATATGCAGAACTGGCTAGCTACTATGCAAATTTTCCCCGCAGAATCCTCATGTAGCCATGTGGTTATTGTCATTTCTATTTTACAAATGATGCAACTGAGGCTTAGCAAGTTAGAGACGCTTCTCCAAGGTCAGACAGTTTGCAAATGGTAATTCTCATGTCAATGTGTCTCAGAACTGAGTTAGACTGCCTCTTTGTAGCACATGAAAAGCATATTTCTACTATTAGCGAGAGATAATTACATACATCTCCACTTACCCAAAATATTTATAGTTAAGCAGAACGAACACTAACATATAAAAGTCTTCCAGAATAAATTATTCTCAAATGGGTACATTACTGATTCTAATATAAAACCTGCTATAAAAGAAAGACCACCAATTTGTAAACTATTACAAAGGTAAAAACATCCTTCTTAATATAGAGAGTATTAAACTTTAAAGCTCTCATTAAATATTTAAAAGTCATAAAGTTAAAAGAATTTCTCAACTGTTTTTAGCAAATTGAAGAACTATCTCAAAGATAATTGGAGGACTCAAAATGAGAAATTATAAAGGGTTCAATTCAGTTCATTTCAGTCGCTCAGTCGTGTCCGACACTTGGTGACCCCATGAATCGCAGCACGCCAGGCGTCCCTGTCCATCACCAACTCCCGGAATTTACTCAAACTCATGCGCATCGAGTCGGTGATGCCATCCAGCCATCTCATCCTCTGTCGTCCCCTTCTCCTCCTGCCTCCAATCCCTCCCAGCATCAGGGTCTTTTCTAATGAGTCAACTCTTCTCATGATGTGGCCAAAGCATTGGAGTTTCAGCTTCAGCATCAGTCCTTCCAATGAACACCCAGGACTGATCTCCTTTAGGATGGACTGTTTGGATCTCCTATACCTGTGATCAGAAATCCTGTGGCGTGTGGCCCAGTGTCCGGAGACCTGGCGGAAAGGGAATGGATGAGTTATGCCGCAGACTCTCCTCCAGCTAGGAGGAGGGAGCGGCTTTCGAACAGTGTCTGCGGAACTTGACTCTACTGTATTGTACATTTTTGGATGGTTTGAGTATGTGGGGAGTTTGTTTAAAATGCAGGTTTAAATATCACTCATTCTAATTTCTAGTAGGTGTGAGTCTGCATTTTTAAAATACAAATTTCAAATGATTCTGAAGCAGATACTGCAGATTACATTTTGATAATCACTGGCTTGGATTATTGGGCTATTTACGGTTGAAGCTGTACTTAACCCAAGTCCAAGGAGGCGGCTGGTAGGCACAGGGGCCGAGAGGAGCTACTTCACGTTCAAGGTCAGGAGGCGCTGCCGTGAGGAGATCCCCCTCCTCCAAGGTAAGGAGCAGCGGCTGCGCCTTGCTGGAGCAGCCGTGAAGAGACACCCCACGTCCAAGGTAAGAGAAACCTAAGTAAGACAGTAGGTGTTCTGAGAGGGCATCAGGGGCAGACACACTAAAACCATAATCACAGACAACTAGCCAGTCTGATCACAGGACCACAGTCTTGTCTAACTCAGTGAAACCAAGCCATGCCGTGGGGGGCCACCCAAGACGGTCGGGTCACGGTGGAGAGGTCTGGCAGAATGTGGTCCACGGGAGAAGGGAACGGCAAACCACTTCAGGATTCTTGCCTTGAGAACCCCATGAACAGTATGAAAAGGCAAATGGCCTATAGGTACACTAAAAAAATGCTCAACATCACTAATCAACAGGGAATGCAAATCAAAACCACAATGAGATATTATTTCATACCTGTTAGGATGTTTACTATGAAAAAAATAAGAGAGTAATGTTGGCAAGGACATGGAGAAAAGGGAGCCCTTGTTTACTCCTGGTGAGAATGTAAACTGGTGGAGCCACAAGGAAAACAGTCTGGAGGTGCCTCATGAAATTAAAAACAGAACCGCCATATGATCCAGTAAACCCAGTTCTTAATCAGTTATTATGGTTGATTTTATTTATGTTATTTTATTGATTTTAAATGATGAATATTATTTAATCAATAAGAAATTAAATCATTATCTTGAAAAATATCTGAATTCCCATCTTCACTGAAGCATTATTCACAATAACCAAGGTACAGAAACAACCTAGGTGTCCACCAAGAGATGCAGGGATAAAGAAAATGTGGTATATATTTACAATGGAATATTATTCAGCCACAAAAGAAGGAATCCACGCCTTTTGTGGCAACGTGGATGGACTTTTGATGGCATTATGCTAAGCGAAATGTCAGACACACAAAGACTAATATTGTACACTAGCACTACTATGTAGAAAAAAGCAAAAACAAAAGAAAAAATGAATTTATAGAAAGAGGGGAGAATGATGGATGTCAGCAGCTGGGACTGGGGGAAATAAGGAGAGGTTGGTAGAAGGGTATAAACTTTCAGTTATAAGCTCAACAGAGTTTGAGACTCTAACATACAAAATAGAGCCTGTAGTTGATAATAGTGTAATGTATAACTGAAATTTGCTAAGAGAGTGCTCTTAGGGAAAAAAAAAAAAAAGGAAGTATGTGAGGTGATGGATGTGTTAATGAACTGGATGGTGGGACACATTTCACAATGTTCAGTTCAGTTCCATTCAGTCGCTCAGGCATGTCTGACTCTCTGCGACCCCATGGACTGCAGCACGCCAGGCCTCCATGTCCATCACCAACTCCTGGAGTTTACACAAACTCATGTCCATTGAGTTGGTGATGCCATCCAACCATCTCATCCTCTGTCAGGTCCCTTTCTCCTCCTGCCTTCAATCTTTCCCAGCATCAGGGTCTTTTCAAATGAGTCAGCTCATCACATGAGGTGGCCAAAGTATTGGAATTTCAGCTTCAACAACAGTCCTTCCAATGACCACTCAGGACTGATCTCCTTTAGGATGAACTGGTTGAATCTCCTTGCAGTCCAAGGGACTTTCAAGAGTCTTCTCTAACAGCACAGTTCAAAAGCATCAAGTCTTTGGTGCTCAGCTTTATTTATACTCCAACTCTTACTTCCATATATGACTACTGGAAAAACCATAGCCTTGACTAGATGGATCTTTGCTGGAATGTGTATATATATATAATTAAAAAAAATACTACCTTAGATACCCTAAATATGATACAATTGTCATTTATACCCTAATAAGCATGGAAAAGAAATGCAAAAAGCAAAATGGCTGTCTGAGGAGGCCTTACAAATAGCTATGGAAAGAAAAGAAGTGAAAAACAAAGGAAAAAAAAAAGATATTCCCATTTGAATGCAAAGTTCCAAAGAATAGCAAGGAGAGATAAGAAAGCCTTCCTCAGCGATCAATGCAAAGAAATAGAGGAAAACAACAGAATGGAAAAGACTAGAGATCTCTTCAAGAAACTTAGAGATACCAAGGGAACATTTCATGCAAAGGTGGCCTCGATAAAGGACAGAAATGGTACGGACTTAATTGAAGCAGAAGATATTAAGAAGAGGTGGCAAGAATACACAAAAGAACTGTACAAAAAAGATCTTCATGACCCAGATAATCATGATGGTGGGATCACTCACTCACCTAGAGCCAGACATCCGGGAGTTCAAAGTCAAGTGGGCCTTAGAAAGCATCACTACGAACAAAGCTAGTGGAGATGATGGAATTCCAGTTGAGCTATTTCAAATCCTGAAAGATGATGCTGTGAAAGTGCTGCACTCAACATGCCAGCAAATTTGGAAAACTCAGCAGTGGCCACAGGACTGGAAAAGGTCAGTATTCATTTCAATCCCAAAGAAAGCTCAAACTACCACACAATTGCATTCATCTCACACGCTAGCAAAGTAATGCTCAAAATTCTCCAAGCCAGGCTTCAGCAATATGTGAACCGAGAACTTCCAGATGTTCAAGCTGGTTTTAGAAAAGGCAGAGGAACCAGAGATCAAATTGTCAAAACATTCGCTGGATCATCGAAAAAGCAAGACAGTTCCAGGAAAACATCTATTTCTGCTTTATTGACTATGCCAAAGCCTTTGACTGTGTGGATCACAATAAACTGTGGAAAATTCTGAAAGAGATGGGAATATCAGACCACCCGACCTACCTCTTGAGAAACATATATGCAGGTCAGGAAGCAACAGTTAGAACTGGACATGGGGCAACAGACTAGTTCCAAATAGGAAAAGGAGTGTGTCAAGGCTGTATATTGTCACCCTACTTATTTACCTTATACACAGAGTACATCATGAGAAACGCTGGGCTAGATGAAGCACAAGCTGGAATCAAGATTGCCGGGAAAAATATCAATAACCTCAGATATGCAGATGACACAACCCTTATGGCAGAAAGTGAAGAGGAACTAAAAAGCCTCTTGATGAAAGTGAAAGAGGAGAGTGAAAAAGTTGGCTTAAAGCTCAACATTCAGAAAACGAAGATCATGGCATCTGGTCCCATCACTTCATGGGAAATAAATGGGGAAAGAGTGGAAACAGTGTCAGAGTTCATTGTTTTGGGCTTCAAAATCACTGCAGATGGTGATTGCAGCCATGAAATTAAAAGACGCTTACTCCTTGGAAGGAAAGTTATGTCCAACCTAGATAGCAGATTAAAAAGCAGAGACATTACTTTGCCAACAAAATCTAGTCAAGGCTATGGTTTTTTCTGTCATGTATGGATGTGAGAGTTGGACTGTGAAGAAAGCTGAGTGCCGAAGAATAGATTCTTTTGAACTGTGGTGTTAGAGAGGACTCTTGAGAGTCCCTTGGACTGCAAGGAGATCCAACCAGTCCATCCTAAAGGAGATCAGTCCTGGGTGTTGGAAGGATTGATGTTGAAGCTGAAGCTCCAATACTTTGGCCACCTCATGCAAAGAGTTGACTCATTGGAAAAGACCCTGATGCTGGTAAGGATTGGGGTCAGGAGGAGAAGGGGATAACAGATGATGAGGTGACTGGATGGCATCACCGACTCAATGGACATGAGTTTGGGTAAACCCTGGGAACTGGTGATGGACATGGAGGCCTGGCGTGCAGCAATTCATGGGGTTGCAACGAGTAGGACATGAATGAGCGACTGAACTGAACTGAAGGATGGAAAAATAAAAAGCCACATCTGCTAGTTACTGCCTCTCTTAAAGAATAGCATACAAAGCAAGAAAACTCAAGAAAATTTCATTTCTATGAAAAAAAGTGCTAAAGTTACATGTAACAGGAGCTTTAGCAGCAGTGGCAGAAGTCAGCACAGCCCTACTCCAACACTTTCCCACCACTTCATTTAAAGGCTACCTCAGGCAAGTTATTTTACTTCTCTCTGCCTCAGCTTGCTCATTTATCAAATACAGACAGTAACAGTCCTTACTACAAAAGGGTGCTGTGAAGATAAAATGATAAAATAAATGGTCTTTTAGCACAGGTCCTAGAACATTTTTCTTGTTCAGAAAGTATCCATTACTACTCCTGATACAATTTAATCATGGGAATATGAACACAAAGTAGAGAGTGAATAAAATGAATGATAATTACAAACTATATTAAACTTTTTAAAACATTCAGAAGTATATATTTTTCCAATACAGAAAGTAATACTCAGTAATTTTTTTTCACCTTCAGATAATGAAATTCCACTTATTTTAATGATTGATTTCCTGGTAAGTCTGACATATATCATGATTCTAGAGTTTATAGTATAGTATTTTTAAACTCCTCCTCTCAGAATTGTTTCTGTAATTTATATTATAGACAAAGTACTGAACTAATCATTGTGGTATATTTTATTCTCCTAAAATATTTCCTCTCTGGCATCAGGCTTAGATATATGACTTACTTTGGCCCATGGAACTTGTTTCTTGCAAGCAGAAACTTTAGAGCCAAGTTCTTTTACTCCTCTGTCATGAGAACCATGTTCAAGCCAGAGGCTGTTTCCTCAGCTTGGCTCCATAAGTGGAAATGGTGTAAATAGTGTGGAGCAAAACTGAAGCTGATCCATGCTGGATATTTAGGAGTAAACTGTTGTAAGCCATTATCATGTTTTGGTGTGCTTTCACCATAGTGTAATCTAGCTAGCATTTACTGAAATCATGAGTATGTCTACTAAATTTTCCATTTTTCCTAAATACCATTCTTCATTACCTGTTGGTGATCCTGCATCCACCTTGTCAGGAGTAGTAGAAAAATGACAGAGGAAATGCTCTATGTAGTAAGAGGAAAACCAGGACTGAAAGCGAAGACCATAAGCCAAAGAAAGTTCACATGATCAAATGGCCATATGCCCACAGTCACTTAAAATGAGCCCAATTCAATTCATCATCTGTCAAGCACCTACACTGGGGCAGGGATTTGGTGGAGCAGTGGGGAAACAGAATAACAGTTCTCATCCTCAAGGTTCTTTCAGCTTAAGAGAGAAGGCGAACTTGCAAAACAATACTAGGGGACAGAGTTTAGGGTTAATGACAGCACAGTGAAAAAACTGATCAACTCTATAGAGAAGGTATGCAAAGTATATAAGGTTAGAAGGAATCACAGTAATGAGTAGAAGTCAGATACTTAAGGTGGGGCATTGAAAACAAAATCACTGTATTTGGTAATTAGAATATCCACAGAAGCACAGTGAGATACATTTTAGGTTGGCTCTGGGGGTGATGGAAAGGCTTTAAGCACAATGAGAAATAAATGGGGAAGGAAGTGAAAAAAATATGGCAATGATTCTTTCTTAGTTTTCCTTTTTTGATGATATTACACAGGCAAAGGAAAAAAAAAGACATGATGCTGACTAGAAGTAAATCTACATCAAGACAATTGAAATAAGCATTTCTTCCTTATCCTGAAATTCTACCTGCAGGAATTTACTAAAAGCAATAAACTGAAACATAGAAAAATTCTGAATATACATTTATATGACACACATATTTCTTGAGAAACATTAGAAATAATCTCAGATCAAGAATAGGGAAATTATGCATTTTTCAGTATATCCTAAATGGACTAAGATATAATCATTATACTTCTTTAAAAGAGTTTACAATGGTATGGAAAAAATACTTGTGGTGTAAAGCTAAGTTTATATCAAAAACTATCAGACATATATGATATGTGAAAGTGTCAGTAACAGCCACACCTGACTTTTTGTGACCCGATGGACTGCAGCTCGCCAGGCTCCTCTGTCCATGCAATTCTCCAGGCAAGAATACTGGAGTGAGTTGCCATTCCCTTCTCCAGTGGATCTTTTCAACCCAGGGATTGAACCTGGGTCTCCTGCATTGCAGGCAGATTCTTTACCATCTGAACAACCAGGGAGGACCTATATATTATATACACAAACTTAAAAGCTAAATAATAGAAGTCTTATATTAAAATGTCTTTGAGTAGTGAGAATATATGTATTAGTATATTATACAATTTTATACATTACATATTAATTTTTCTACATTTCCTGTGCTTTCTATATTTTCTGTACTGAAAATCAACTGTTTTTGTTATAAGATTAAATATACCTTATGTTGAATGTATCCAAATGACAGAAGGACTCAATAGATTGTAGAAACACATCTGTAGAACCAGGACAATAAGTTTCAAATTTGTGTGGTTATTCACTTCTGAGGCTAGTACCTCACATATGCGAAAATCACTGCTGCTGCTAAGTCACTTCAGTTGTGTCCACCTCTGTGTGACCCCATAGACGGCAGCCCATAAGGTTCCCCCGTCCCTGGGATTCTCCAGGCAAGAACAGTGGAGTGGGCTGCCATTTCCTTCTCCAATGTGTGAAAGTGAAAAGTGAAAGTGAAGTCGCTCAGTCGTGTCCGACTCTTTGCGACCCCATGGACTGCAGCCTACCAGGCTCCTCCATCCATGGGATTTTCCAGGCAAGAGTACTGGAGTGGGGTGCCATTGCCTTCTCCAGCGAAAATCACAATGTATCCTTAACTAAGGATTTGGGTGGAAAGTCAAAGAGAAAATTAAGTGGGCCAAAAGTTTCATGAAGCTGACCAAAACAATTCAGGTAATTAACCATATCAAGGCCAGGTTTTTCAAACCTTAATCTATGCTAGAATCCCTTAGGGATCTTTTAAAAGATGAAGTCTGATTCAGTGGATTGGAGTGAGATGGAGACTCTGCATTTCTAACAAATCCTCTCTTGATGGTGATGCTGTTAGGCGTATGTGAATAACAAGGATTTAGCCTAGGTTAGAAATTAATCAGTAATTAGTCAGGAATTAATCCTAAATCTTTATGAAAGAATCTCCCAGATGCTTTCAAATCACAGCAAGATATAATCGGTAGCAAAAACTCAAAGAAAAAGTGTCCCTGAATCTAGGTCACAGAGTAACAGTTTACAAGTGATCTTAAGGAGACAGCAGATTTCCAGTACAGCCTTCTGTCTACTTAGAAACAGAAGGAGTAACCTAACATCTGGGCTACCATAGCAAGTTGTGACATTTTCCTTTCTGGCTTTAATTTTAATCGATAAAAACAAATATGTTATTATCAGTAGACAATAACAAGTATAATGAAATTGCTACCAAAAAAGAGATAAAAAGCAGTTAACTCTGCCTTCTTAACCCTGGGCATAGATTTGATGCCCAGTATTTGATGGGCCAGTATTAACGATCAAATACCTGGGGAGATACTGAAGGAATTTGTTACAAACAGAAGTAGATTTACCACATAGTCAGTGATGCATAAGATTCAAGGACATTCAATTGTACAGACCTTTCTAGGATCCAGGTCAAAGCAATGTGTACCACATCATGATATGCTATCACACATTTTTCAATATAAGGTAAATAATTTAATCAAATTGAATAAAACCATTATCTTTTTCACCATGTCTTCATTTGTTTCACTCTCTTTGTATCATGTGGCATTGGGGGAGTAGGAAACAATTTTGTGGATGCAGCTTAAAGAGAACTTGACTTGGATATATGTTTAGTTGGTTTAATGGTATAACAGTTATATGATTCATAGTCAATTCCACTTATAATTATGCTATTGCTAATTGCTAGCCTTATATCTCAGCCTACTCAGGCTGCTAAAACAAAATTGCATAGTTATGGAGGCTGGGAAATCCAAGATCAAATCCAAGATCAAAGAAGCAAATTTAGTGTCTGGTAAGGAACTGCTCTCTGGTTCACTGATGGTGCCTTTTTTTGCTGTGTTCTCAAATGATGCAAGGAACTAAGGATATCTGTGGAATCTCTTTTATAAAGGCACTAGTCCCATTTATAAGGGCTCCACTTTCATAATCTATGTGTGAGTACTAGGTCGTTTCAGCCATGTCCAACTCTTTGTGACCCTATGGACGGTTGCCTGCCAGGCTCCTCTGCCCATGAGATTCTCCAGGCAAGAATACTGGAGTGGGTTGCCTTGCCCTCCTCCAGGGGATCTTCCCAACTCAGGGAAGATACTCAGGTCTGCTGCAGTGGCAGGCAGGATTGGCAGGCACTTTGCCACTAGTGCCACCGACACACCTCCTGAAAGCTTCCCCTTCTGATACTCTACTATCACTCTATTAGGTTGTAATGTATGAATTTTGGGAGGACTCAAACATATAGCACATTGCCACCACACCTCCCCCTCAGTTGATTTACCCAGCATTGTGATAAAAAGGAGAGATACTGAGCTTCATGGCAAAAACGACTTTGAATTTTGGTACTTCCAGATTATATAACTTATAAAAAGAAAAAAAAAAAAAAAGACAGATTTTCCAACTGGACAGCAAGTAAATGTGTTAGCCTTCAAAAACACTTATGATCTATTAGTACATTTAAAATATTATTTTAAACAATTATACCACAGGGAAAATTGATTCTCTTTATTTATATAGAAAAATCTTTAAAAAGTATCATTTGAAGATAGATTATGTACCCTCAAAATATAGGAAAAGAAGATTATAGAATAATCTAGTATTTACTATAGAAGTAATGCATTTTTTTCTGATTTGAGGGCATTTAGGCAATATGTTAACTTTGTAAAATTTATAATTTATTTTGTTTCATTTTCTCATCTGAAATACAAATGAATTTTGACCTAATTTTGTATTCGTCACTCTCAATTCTTTTTTTTTTTTTTCTTATTAAAAGACTCTCACATTGCAAAATGCACAAAGCCTACATTACACTGGGTATAATCGCTTCAACTCTCAGAATGTTTCCTCCTCTGTAAAATGAGGACAATAACAATCTCTCTGGGTTAGAACAAGAATTAGCTGAGACAATGCATTATATGTGTTCAGAAGAGGCTCTAAGACACAGCAAAGGACCAGTAAATATTAGTTTTGGTTGTCATCATTCTATAAGTGTAATTATTACTTTTATTTCAATTATTAGCAGATATTTCCTTTTTTCTATCCAGTCTAATATTCCCTCAGGAGAGTGTCTAACATCAAAAATCAAATTGTGATGGTCTCCTGCTAAAATCCTTATAGGGACCTCTGTAATCCACAAAGCTCTTTATAGCTTAAACTCAACTTGCCTCTATAACTGCATGTCTTGAAATCTCAACTACTCATAGCCCTCAAATAAATGCACTTTTATCCATTGGAGAGCAAGTCATGAACTTTTACTTTTCTCCGATTCTGTACATGGCTTTCCCTCTTCCTGAAAAGTTTTCCTCTCTTTTACAACAACAAAAAGTTCTGATCATTCCTTAACAGTGATCTGAAGTGCCACTTTTTATAGCTGATAGCATGATGGACAGGGATTTGTACTTACTTTGCATCAGTGATGTTCCCCAAATGAGAATACTGCTACATGTAAAAGATGAGTCACACAATATGGGGTAAGTTACGGTACAGCTACAATATTGTATGAGTTCTATTCCTGCACCAAGAAACTCTCAAAGTTTCCATAGGAAGTCATGCTGTTAATAGTACTGTTGGTTCAGAGGAATTGTGAAAGCCATACAGATGAAAGAAATGAATGTGTTAGAAGCATACAAAGAAATAATTTAAATAGTCAAGTTATATATCCACTTATTTATTCCTACAATTTTTCCCTAATTTTGAAGGTACATCATTTATCTTTACTTCAAATGACAACTTTTAAAGATTTTTCTATATAAATGAAAGTATTAAGTAACATATATATATTCATTTTTATTGTTGAGTCAATAAGTAAAACATAAACACAGTTTTATAAATTGAAACACATACAAAAGAGACTTTGTTATTCAAAGACACAAATATTAGATATCAATACATTTGAGTCAGTGCCTAGGTAAGGAGAAAAGTAGAAACGATATATGTAATTTCTAATGCATAAAACCTTATTATTGCAATATTATTTTCTCTCTATCTTTATTTCTCTGTCTCTTCTTCAATAACTTTTGTCTGGGTAGTATAATTTAATTAGAGAGATCAGTGTCTGAAAAGATGATTTTCACAACGATCACTTCACAGTCATCCAGGAACATGTGTCAGAAAATCAGATACCCAGGCTGGCTTTCAAAGTACTGAATTAGAATCTTTCCTAAAGAACATGGAAATATATCTTCTGAAAAAACAACCAGGTGTTAGGAAAACACCTTTAGAAAACAACCAACTTAAACCACGGTACAGATGAAATCCATCACACTCGAAATGGACACAATTCTCCATGAGACACAGTCAACCATTTATTACATAGATTAAACTTTCAATAGAGTAATTATTCAATAAGTTTTTATTCAAAGAATGAATTAATGAATGAATGGCATTATATCAAAGAGGATAGGTTACCATAATAAAAGGTTGCCAGGAAAAAATACTAAATATAAAACATACAACTAGATAATATACAAATATATGTACAACTGTACAAATATAAGCCTCTAAGTTCATTAATCAATCAATGCAAAATAAATGTTTACATTAAATAAACATTTATACACAATATATAGATATACATATATATATGAGAAACTTTTCTAGTTTATAACAGAGTAAAATAAACAGTGTCCATGACTTGAGAAGAAAAACTGCTAGTATGCTAGCATCCATTTTGTCTACTGCTTATATGCCTGAAATTTGCATTAGTTTGTTTGTTTGTTTTTTATCTAACTTTTCTTAATATGATTGGTAGTCAATCTGGAGTAGATTTGAGCCAGACTTTGGAACCATAATCCATCCATGATGATATAGGTCAAATTCACTGAGGAATTTACACCATTACAGGCAATCTGAAAATGCATTTTCATTTGAATAGCTGTGTTCAAGCCCAGGACATGCTGGGGTTTGCCATTTTTGGCTGCCATCACAATTACCCCTATCAGTGTCTATGCACAGATGCTGAGTGTGGGTAACTATTGTTGGCCAGTTATACTGGCGGTTCATACAAATGAATAATCATTGGCTCATGATCACCTCAACTCCCCAGATCACTGGAAAGGCCCAGCTGGACTTAGCAAAAAATCGAGCTAATGAGGCAGATTGTTTTTTCCCAGCGTGGTAATTCATAATACAAGGTTTTCACACTGCTGTTTTTTAAAAAGTTTATCTTAAACTTTGAAATTTATTTAAATGTTTCCAGTCTTATCTTATTAATGAAAAATAATGTCATTATGTATATAGGGTGTAAGAGACATTCAGTTAGGGAGTTAAGATTCTGAAATACATACTTGAATGGAACATTACTTTTTCCTATGATATGTTGTACAATTGCTAATGAATAGCATTAGTCCAGCTGCTTACTGTGAAATTGCCACTCTTACATCATGCCTGAAATAAAATAAGGAACACAAGGACTGTTATTAAAGCTGAACAGAAATTCTATTTTTGAGTGACCCAATCTAGGTAACAGCAGCTAAGTAACAAAGTAAACATCATTAGTGAGTTTGTCAGTGTATATTTACATTTTGCTACCTTTTCTCCACCCCATTTTAAAAGTTTTTGAGGATACAGCTTCCTTTTTATGCTTAAATTGTCTTATCTACAATTTACTGGGCCATCAGCATTAAGAGGATATGTGCACCATATTTAGCATTTCACTATAAAGAACCAGACATGGAGTAATGGGGGAAAGGATAACTTTAATGTGCTCCTATCAGAAAGGATGATGGTATTGAACACAATGTCCCTAGATGCTATGAAAGTGAGAAATTTTTAAGAATGAGAAAAACATAGCCATTGCAAAGATGAAAAAGCAAGTCCCCTCCTCTGTGCTCTTCAAACCCGGACAGTTATCCAATGCACATGGTACACGGAAAGATATTAAGTTTTTTAAGATTGAGATGGTTTAAGAGTATAATGCTTCCCAGGTGGCACTAGCACAAACAATAAATGCTGGAGAGGATGTGGGGAAAAGGGACCCTCTGACACTGTTGGTGGGAATGCAAACTAGTGCAGCCACTGTGGAGAACAGTGTGGAGATTCCTTAAAAAACTGGAAATAGAACTGCCATATGACCCAGCAATCCCACTGCTGGGCATACACACTGAGGAAAGCAGAATTGAAAGAGACACGTGTACTCCAATGTTCATCGCAGCACTGTTTATAATAGCCAGGACATGGAAGCAACCTAGATGTCAATCGGCAGACGAATAGATAAGAAAGCTGTGCTACATATACACAATGGAATATTACTCGGCTATTGAAAAGAATGAATTTGCATCAGTTCTAATGAGATGGATGAAACTGAAGCCTTTTATACAGAGCGAAGTAAGTTAGAAAGGAAAACACCAATACAGTATATTAATGCATATATATGGAATTTAGAAAGGTGGCAACAATGATCCTATATGCAAGACAGCAAAAGAGACACAGATGTAAAGAACAGAATTTTGGACTCTGTGGGAGAAGGCGAGGGTGGGACTATTTGAGAGAATAGCATTGAAATGCGTATGTTATCACATGTGAAATAGACTGCCAGCCCAGGTTCGATGCATGAGACAGGGTGCTCAGGGCTGGTGCACTGGGATGACCCTGAGGGATGGGATGGGGAGGGAGGTGGGAGGGGGGGTCAGGATGGGGAACACATGTACACCCACAGCTGATTCATGTGAATGTATGGCAAAAACCACCACAATATTATAAAGCAATTAGCCTCCAACTAAAATAAATTTTAAAAAAAGAAAAAAAGAGGGAGGGGCCACATGTATACCTATGGCTGATTCATGTTGACGTATGACAGAACCTAACAAAATATCGTAAAGAAATTTTCTTCCAAATAAAAATAAGTTAAAAAAGAAAACAAATTAAAAAAAGAACCTGCTTGCCAATGTAGGAGACACCGGTTCCTCTCTTGGTCAAGAGGATCCCCTGGAGGAGGGCAAGGCAACCACTCTGGTATTCTTGCCTGGAGAATCCCTTGGACAGAGGAACCTGGTGGACCATAGTACCGAGGGTCGCAAACAGCGCGACATGGCTGAAGCGACATAGCGTGCACGCGAGAGCATAACGCAGGAAATGTCCTAAGGCCTTTTTATCTTGGACTCTCAAGTGTAATTTAAAGGAGGGCTATCATTTCTAATTAGGAAGTCATTAAGAATTTTCCCTGAAGTTGCTTTCTTTCTACCAGAGCAGTGCCATATTTCTTTCATGACTACTGTTGTTCCTCTATTGGTGGTGGTGGTTTAGTCACTAAGCTGTATCTGACTCTTGTGACCCCATGGACTGTAGCCCACCAGGCTCCTCTCTCCGTGGGATTCTCCAGGCAAGAATACTGGGGTGGGTTGCCATTTCCTTCTCCAGAGCATGTTCCCAACCCAGGGATTGAACCTGTGTCTCCTGCTTGGCAGGCAGATTCTCTACCACTGAGCCACCTGGGAAGCCCGTTACTATCGATAAATTTAGTTGTTGTTTTTTTTTTCTTTTTTAAAGCAGTTGTTTACTTTGGCCTCCAAGATGCCGTGGTATGTTGGTTTTTCCTTCTACTTTCCCCATCTCTATTTAGCATTCTTCTTCAGCTGCACCTTGAGAATCAGAATTTCTTCTATCCGCAACTCTCCTTTCTTTTCACTTTGTACACTTGGCCCAGGTAATTTCACTTATTAATATTATAATCTATCAGCATACTAATCACTTTTTGATCAATACCTTCAGGCTATTTCTCTTACCTGAGTTCTAGTCCTAAATAGCCAAATGATAATCCAGCTTGAAATTCCAGTAAAACCCTAACATTCGCCATCATCATTCTCTCCCCATACTTATTTCCTTTTGGTGTTCTCTGTCAGCAACACTATGCACCCAGATCAATAAGGAAAACTTGGACACATCATTGACTTCTTCCACTCTCCCATCCCACACATCAAATCAACCACCAAGTCAAGATAAATCTTGCATAATTCCGTCGACATTTCACAGCACTGTTTCCCATTAACTTAGCAAAACACCAGCAACTTACTTTTATATATATTACAGCATTGTAATAACTGCTGCTTGACTTGGTTCTGGCAACGCTCAATTCATTCCCCACTGAGCATCTCAAATCATCTTCTTAATTTTATCCTATTGTTCTACTGTAGTGGCCCAATGCTGTGACATCTCCCAATTCTCTTAGGATAAAATACAAAGGGATTTGAGGAGAACAAGATATTTTGATGCTATAAAGGCAAACACCAGCAAAACATAGAGTGTAAGAAAGACAGCTGACATATCTAATTTCATTCAAGCATTAAAAAAATGTAGTCTAACTATCTTGGAAAATTCCAAGATAAGCGACTGTATTTATATTCAATTTGGTATAATTTTATCAATCTAAACATTATCTTAATGTTTAGAATGATTAAATGAAACAATATTATTAGCACACTTTCACTTTCATTATATGAATAATGAAATTGAAACATAAGGTAAAAATCTTGATACAAACCATGATGGCAATATAGCCAAGGTAAGATTAATATCCAGATCTACAGCTCTTAAACTCACCCTAAATTATAACAAGCTGCATCAGCAAAAGGTTAGTTAGAACGTACTATATTTCCAGCCAACGCTAGCCACTGGATTAGATAATTATCCAATTCTCTCCATTGATCATTCATACATCAAAGTCCAAACTTTTTATGGTATAACCACTCATAACATAGCTAGAAATTTTTCTATTTAATTCAGAGTACCAGACTGTTTTGAAGTTCTAGTATAATCAACTTTTATTAAGATGTCTTTGTCACACAGGTATGGGATAAAAGCCAGAAGAGTCATGGAACAAACTGAACTTTTGGAACTCTTCAGGAACCAACTGATGTCCACTTCCTTATCAGGAGGTAACATCACAATACATATTGCCCTTCTCCAACCTGGTTTTAATGCTATAATTGGAGGCATTTTTTTAAAAACTCAAAATTATGCATATTCCAGTTTAGAAAATATAAATGATCTTTCATAAACATGACAGTTATTCTATGTTGCTTATCTTATATCCATTTTCCTTTATGTCAATAATTTCAACTCTGGGTGATTTTGCCCTCTGGGAGACATTTGGCAATATATGGAGACATTTATGATTTCCACAACTGGGGAAGATGGCACAACTATCAGCCAATAAGTGTAAGACAGGAATGCTGGTAAGCATCCTCAATGGATAGGGTAGAGTTCCTCATCAAAGAATTCTCATGCTCTCAAAGGCCAACAGTATCAAGATTGTGCAACTCCACTTTATGCTAACAATACGTCAATTCCTTCATGTCAATAAGATGATAAAGTCCAAATTAATTAAAATCAGCATACAAAGTCTTTCATATTTAAATCCCTGCAGATAGCTTCATGCTATTTCTTGTCACTCTACCTCCTTGTTTTGAATTATTTATCACTTAAAAAAAAAAAAAGTTATGTGTCAGTCAATGTGGGGCAAGCTGTGACATGTTAAGCAACACCACTAAAATATCAGCAGCCTAAGACTCAGGCAGCTCCACTACCTTAAGGAGCTTACATCCCAAAGTGAGTCTTCAGGATTCCCTGCATCACAGCAAGAGCACGGAACAAACATCCTGGCCCTTAATTGCCTCTATCCACTAGTAAAAACCTTGTCACCTTCCCTCACATGGGTCACATTCACTTGGCCAAACAAATCACATGGCTTTGTCTAACTTCAAAGGACCTTTTCCTGTCAGAAAAGGAAAGCTAGACCTCTTAGTAAGCACCAGTATCATTTACTCCAGTACCTTTTCTCCTATTTCCAGGGCTAACTCATTCTTAAGCTTTATGCAACACTTTTTAGATAAAGCCTTCTTGATGTGTTTTCTTCCAAGACTTTGCTAGGTGCCTCTTCTTGACCCACTTATCACACCTTGTACATAGATTTTACAGCATTTAACCCTTGTTATTATGAAAGTCTGTTCACTAGCTTGCCTCTTCTAGATTATTAGCTCATGAAGGTAGGGAAAGTATCTTATTTATTGTACTCATGAAATCACCACATAAGAAATGAAAGAATTAAATTTTGCTGATACACACAAAATGACCAATTAGACAAATACATAAGAGAAGATACAAGATCTTTTTTTTTTTTTTCTATTAAACAAGAACCTCTTGCCTCTCCAAGCCACCACTAATTCATTGACTTAAAGCTCTGCTTGTATTTCTCCCTGATCCCAGTGTGAGGAAATATGTCTCAGATCATAGCACATGAGGAGCTCAAAGTGTCATAAAATATAATATGAGAGCATGGTAAAATTGTGCTGGGTAAATTAAATCAATTTTAGGATACTCAGGGCAATAGTTTTCCTTTTCAAAAAAATGTCATTACTAAGTAAAGATAAGACACATTGTTGAGGATAGTCAAATTCTTGTTCAACCTAGATTGCCTTCAAGCAACTCAACAGCCTTCATTTTTAACTGCATACAGCTTTAAGCATCCCCTGAAGAAAACAAATGATCAGGAAAACTATGGTAAATATAATGGGTCCCAAAGAAACCTAAAATTGTTTGAAGAAAACTGAATTTTCTCCCTCTTGCAGATCCAACTTTTTCCATATTCACTGTGAAAAACATTTACTTCATCACTGTTGCAGAAGTAGACTGAGTTTATGCATAAAACTGAGACTCTCCACTGAAAAACCGTAGCTATATGATTCAGGTCAGGGGAAAGGTCACTGAAGTAAGACAAAGGGGACTACAGTTCTTTCCCCAGTCTTGCCAGGTTTAGTCAGGTCACTCTGATTAAACAACTAAGACTTTACTGAGCCTTTCCATTTTGTAGCTATAATAGTGGGTCTAGTAACAGCTGGCTTATTAAGTTACCAGCAAAAATAAAGATATCTAAATTAGTATACATTATAAATATATATATATGTTTATAGTGAGGGCTTCCCAGGTGGCACTAATGGTGAAGAATTCACCTGCCAATGTAGGAGACATAAGAGACATGGGTTCAATCCCTAGGTTGGGAAGATTCCCCAGGATGAGGGCACAGCAACCCACTCCAGTATTCTTCCCTGGAGAATCTCATGGACTGAGGTGGGCTACAGTGCATGGGATCACAAAGAATCGGGCACAACTGAAGCAACTTAGCATGTATGCACAAAATATGAAATATAAAAGAAAAATGGATATAAAGACTTGCTATTACTATAACACAGTAGTTAGAATAGGTGTTAAATTCTATCAATGAAAGTTATTTAGCCTCCAAACTCCTTTGCAGGCATAAAATGTAGCAATTTATAGCCCTGTTATAAAAATTAAGTATTTATAACAGGGCATAATATATGTTCAATACATTGTAGATCTTTAAAATATATAATTTCCTGAAAATATAGCAGAATATGTTTCCAAAAAATAAATTATAAATGCTATACATGTGTGTTGAGAAAGTACAGTTAATATTTTCTATGAACTAAGAAAATCAGAAGACTTAGCTTAATATGTGAAAATTTAGAGTACCTTCTCTAGAAAAGGCAGATTAAGTGTTCTTTAGCACCAAAATAATACTGTTCCACCATTATAAAAATCCAAAATAAATACAGATTTGAGAGAAATACAGGAAATATAAAGTGCATAATAATTATACAGTTTTCAAGTAGAAGGTCAGAAGAAACTATTAGGAAAAGAAAGAAACAAATGGAAATAAAACAATAGCAATGAAGAAAAATAGCACTGATGAAATGAGAATATGAAAACTGCAAGCTGTAATTCTTAAAGATCAGAAAATAGTTGTAATGTCTGTTTCATATCCATTGTGGAAAGCAGTAAAATATGGTGCTTTATGAGTGGACACTATGGAACCCAGCTCTAGCACCAAAAAACATTATACCTAATATGTAATAGGGACTCAATAAATAAGTTAACATTGCTCTTTTCAGTAGTCATGTATGAACATAAGATTTGGACTGCCAAGAAGGCTAAGCACAGAATAATTGTTGCTTTTGAATTGTGGTGCTGGAGAAGACTCTTTAAAAGAGTCTGCTGGACTGTAAGGAGGTCAAACCAGCCAATCCTAAAGGAAATCAACCCTGAATATTCACTGGAAAGACTGATGCTGAAGCTGAGGCTCCAATACTTTCGTCACCTGATGCAAAGTGCTGACTCACTGGAAAAGACCTTGATGCTGGGAAAGACTAAGGGCTGGAGAAGAAGGTAGCAGAGGATGACATGGTTAGATAGTATCACCAACTCAATGGACATGAGTTTGAGCAAACTACAGAAAATAGTAAAGGATGGGGAAGGCTGGCATGCTGCAGTCCATGGAGTTGGAAAGAGTCGGACACGACATAGAGACTAAACAACAACAATTGCTATTGATACCTTTGGAAGTTTTACAATTTAAAAAAATGTGGATTTTTAAACAAACAAAGAGATCTACAAACAAAAAAAAGTGATCTCTGCTGTTTACTCTCAAGCCCTCAGCTTCCATCCTCAGGGACAGTAGAGTATAACAACAGAGATGAAAAGCTGAGTGGATCTGCTTATTTTCCAAGCCTGATGGAACTTGCATGCAAGGAAGAGTTTGGTGTAGGATTTCAAAACATTTTCATTAAATACACTGGTTGTTCAAAAGTATAACAGGTCCCCTATGTTTGTAACTACTCCATAAATATTAAACAATCAATAAACTGTTAACTTCCTCTCTTCTTTCTCCGTCCCCTCCATGGGCAAAATGCAGGGGTTTTTTGAAGCTGGCTCTCAGAAACCCGCTGACTTGAGCCCTCTCTTCATTTTGGAAGGCTTTACCTACTGTGATGTGTCAAAAAGCTGAATACCCTACAGAAAGGAATTCATGAATCCAGTCTTCTCTTACTACAGTTCAAATATCAACGGCTGTTATTTACCCTGGGATTTCCCTGGATTAGCTTTTTTGTTCTTTGCTTTCCACACACAAAGATAATAAGCTGAAGTTTACCATCTCATATGATTCTTAAAAATGTACTCTGGGGGAAATCAAAGGTAGAAAAATTAGGATCATAAATGATTTGTTAACTTGGATCACTAAAAAATACAAAAGGGAAAACTGATGTTTGTCTTCCTTTTGTTCCATATTAATTTCAAAGTACAGTTTGGCAAATGACATTTTCTAACACATTTATATTTTATTATATTTCTGAAAGCTAAAACCAGATCAACATTGGGAATTTTTTTTTTAATAGGACCAGATACTTAAAAATTGTAAGCTTTAAAGGCCACATATAACCTTTGTTACACATTTATTGATATTATTCATTTGTTTGCTTTGATTTGCAAACACTTTAAAAGTATAAAAAACATTCTTACCAAGCAGACCATACAACAAACAGTCTGATGCTGAACATGGCCCTTAGTCCCTTTCTCAACATCACTGACTCTTCAGTGAGACATTTTGTTGTTATTTAGTTGCTAAGTCATGGTCGACTCTTTGTGAACTCAAGGACTGTAGTCTGCCACATCCCTCTATCCACTGGACTTCTCAATCAAGAATACTGGAGCAGGTTGCCATTTCCTTTCCAGGGGTCTTCCTAACCCATAGATCGAACCCATGTCTCTTGAGTCTCCTGTATTGGCAGGTAGATTCTTTACCGCTGAGCCACCTGGGAAACCCATTACATGCACTTTAAGGACATGGAGGGTAAAGATACAGAGGAATGGGGTTATGTGAAAAAGACGCTTCTTAGTGTCTGAAACTGAAAAAAAAAGTCAGTGGAAAAAAAATTCACCATGAGGACTCAATCTTCTGCCACAGAAAATACATATAAAACCATAATTGAATTCATACACATATTGAGATGTGTAACCTCTAGGATGGCTCCCAATGATCTCTACTTTGTGCCACTCAAATTCATGGGCAGACTCCTCTCTTGGAATGGGGACTGTACTTACTGACACACCTCCAAGGAACACAGTATCACAGAAGAGATGATAGGTATGTTAGTTCTGAAATTAGGTTATAAAGACTGGCTTCCACAATGGGTGTCCGCTCCTGTTTTCTCTCTCAGCTCACCTGACCTGGGAGAAGCTAGCCATCATTTTGGGAACAGTCATAAAGAGAGGCTCATGTGGCCAGGAATTGTTTCTACAGCTGACAGTTGTCAAGAACTCATGGCTCACAAAAATACAAGAGTCAGATTGGCAGGAGAACCTTTCCCAATCAAGCAATGAGGTGGCTGAAGCCCTGTGATGGCCACTTGTTATGAGTCGACATGGCAGGGCCATGGCACCCAGATATCTACTTCTGCGTCACTGACTATGTGAAAGCCTTTGACTCTGTGGATAACAAAAAACTATGGAAAATTCTTAAAGAGATAGGAATACCAGATCATCTCACCTGTTTCCTGAGAAACTTGTACACACTGAACAAGGGACTGGTTCAAAATTGGAAAAGGAGTATGTTAAGGTTGTATATTGTCACCTTGTTTATTTAACTTATATGCAGAGTACATCATGCAAAATGTTGGGCTGGATGAAGCACAAGTTGGAATCAAGACTGCTAGGAGAAATATAAAAAAACCTCAGATATGCAGATGATATCATGCTTATGGCAGAAAGCAAAGAGAAATTAAAGAGCCTTTTGAAGAAGGTGAAAGAGGAGAGTGGAAAAGTTAGTTTAAAACTCAACATGCAAAAAACAAAGATCATGGCATCTGGTCCCATCACTTCAAAGTAAATATATGGGGAAAAAAATGAAACAGTGACTGACTATTTTTGGGGGCTCCAAAATCACTGCAGATGGTGACTGCAGCCATGAAATTAACAGACGCTTGTGTCTTGGAAGAAAAGTCATGACCTACCTAGACAGCATATTAAAAAGCAGAGACAATACTTTGCCAACAAAGGTCCATCTAGTCAAAGCTATGTTTCTTCCAATAGTCATGTATGGATGTGAGAGTTGGACTATAAAGAAAGTTGAGCACTGAAGAATTGATGCTTTTGAACTGTGGTGTTGGAGAAGACTCTTGAGAGTCCCTTGGACTGCAAGGAGATTCAAACCAGTCCATCCTAATCAGTCCTGAGTGTTCACTGGAATAACTGATGCTAAAGCTGGAAATCCAATACTTTGGCCACCTGATGCAAAGAACTGACTCACTGGAAAAGACCCTGATGCTTGGAAAGATTGAAGGCAGGAGGAGAAGAGGACAGCAGAGGACGAGATGGTTGGATGGCATAATTGACTCAATGGACATGAGTTTGACCCCAGGTCATGGGGGTCACAAAGAGTCATACACAACTGAGTGACTGAACAATGACGACAATATCCTTGTTAATGTCACTGAGACTCATCTAGTCATCTGAAGGCTTTAAAAGAAGACTGTTGGGGTAACAGTGATGGGTTCACTGGAATGGGGAAGCCCTATGGGGACAAAGAGCAGAGATTTTGCTGTGAAACTTAGTCCAAAATGTTTACCCTTTGACTACTACACTTTTATACAGTTTTTATCTCTATACACAAACATACGTTTGCCATCAATCAACACAGATTTATAAAGGCAGATGACTTAACTGGAGCTATTCTCACCAGCCAAGTACTGGGTGTTGGTTTAGTACAACTGGCTTCTCTGGTGGCTTAGACGGTAAAGAATCCACCTACAATGCAGGAGATCCTTGGGATGGGAAGATCACTTACAGAGGGGAATGGCTACCCACTCCAGTATTCCTGCCTGGAGAATTTCATGGTCAGAGGAGACTGGTGGGTTACAGTCCATGGGGTCACAAAGATTTGACATGACTGATCACTTAACACTTTTACTTCTGTATACCTAAAAGAACAGAAATAAAGTGATTCTCCACATCATTCTCTCATCACCTTCAACAACTATAGACAAAGAGTCAGGGGCTCACCTGGTTCCATGTGAAAAATTATGTGAACCTTCTTGGGAACTGAAATTAAAACTGCATCAAGAGAAGGAGGGCTTCCCTTGTGGCTCAGATAGTAAAGAAACTGCCTGCAATGTGGGAGACCTGGGTGCGATCCCTGGGTTGGGAAGATCCCCTAGAGGAGGGCTTGGCAACCCGCTCCAGTGTTCTTGCCTGGAGAATTCCCATGGAGAGAAGAGCCTGGTAGGCCACAGTCCATGGTGCTGCAAACAGCGAGACACAACTGAGTGACTAAGCACAGCACAGGAGAAGGAAAGGTCAGAGCATCTCTGCTTAATCCAGCGATTAAACAGGAGCTCCTCTAACCCAGAAAGAAAACTTAAAACAGCTAAAGTTGACTTTAATCTCTGTTAACAATTTATATGAAAATGTTTGGCTCAAAGTGTAACAGGAAACTGGCTGGAACACGGACCAAGCTGCCCAGCCATTCAGGGGCGACATCTGCAAAATCTTCAGTAACATAATGGGGCAGGAGCTTGAGCCACCAGAATGAGTTGGTTATGGACTAGGGTCCATGCAGGATCAAAGGAGGCAAGCATACAATTAGAGGACTAAACACACACAAAAAAAAAAGCAAAAAGAAAAAAAAACACGCTCCTCCTTAAGAGGCGCCTTTCTATCAAAATTCCAAATCCCAGGAGGAAAACAAAGTTTAGAAGAAACTATGTAAGCAATGAAGTGATTACTTTGCTCTGAATGAAAAGGAAAATAAAAGAGAGCATTCTAAAATGGTATTACAAGAGAATAGAGGAAAAGGGAAAAAAGAAGAATATTTACAAAGGAGAACAGGAAATTTAAAAGAAAGTAGAGACAGAAATTACATTAGTATAGATGGATATAAAAATAATTAATTAGAAAACCTTCAAATGAAAAATTTAGTCTGTAGCATGTACAATTCTAGAGCTGTTATAAACACTGGATGGAAGAATTGGTGAATTAACATACAATTCTTAGAAATGTACCTAAATACAACACAGTCAAAAATAATGTATATATAAACAAGCAATATATTGAGGGATAATCCTTATGTCTGAATTTTTTTTTCTATAAATGTTTACTTATCCATGGAAGAGCCCCATAGGCAGTTAACTTCTAACCTCTCTTTATTCATTTAGTCATTTATCCCAGGAGTTTTATAGAGATATGTAACTGCAAAATTTGGGAAGAATAACCAGGCATTCTTTGCTGAGCTCTTCCTCTCTTTCCCTCAGGGATCAGATGTTCCAGGAAGTCAGAAGTCTCCTCTGTTTCTTTAAAGACTAGCTTGCTTCCTGCCATATAAACAGCTCTGCCTCAAGCTCAGCACTTGCAGGTCCAGATGGTGACATGTGCTTAATTCTGCTAAGTATCTGCAGATCCACCTGATTAATATACCTGCTCATGTCCTCCAGCCTGGCTGCAATCAACACAGAGGAGTTCTTTGGTTTCCATATGTCATTCTTCTGGGTCATGTCTCAAATATTTCAAAACCTAAGCATGGAAGATAGGTGTGATTTAAGAGAAACCTGCCAGAAATCCCTATACATGGATGGATCTTACACATGTGTGCGTCCAGGTTGTATTTTTTTATCTCTGCTTCTCCACTTTATGTTTTACTCTATGAATAAGTCTGTGCAGAGGACTGGACTTGTACTTTTGGTGGCCTGGAATAGCATCTGCTACAACATTTCAGGCAGCTGTGTCCATTTTTCCTGAGCACCCTGAGGATAGACTTGTCAGTGGTTTGACTCTTCTGCCTGTTTGACAAGTAGGACCACAATGCTTTGGGTGCTGTAGGATTGTCACTGTTTGGATCGGATAAACCCAGCCACCTTCTATTAGAAAGGATTTGGCAGAGTCCTTTATTCCTCAGTATTTGGCAAATGAGATTTTCTGTAAAAGCTACCTGGATGCATATATATATATATATATATATATATATATATATATATAGACTCTGAGCCTTATTTTCTTGAGGTATTAAAACAAATTCAGGGTAAGCAATGGGTATTCAAGTAAGAGAGAATAACTCACTGAATTAAGAACACAGCAGGGATTTTAGCACCCCTTATTGTGTTCTATGAGATTGTGTATTCATACATCAAGCCTTAAGTGCAGCAGAATGGATGAGTGTGGTCCATGCTGCCAGCCAGTGGTACTGTATACCTAATATATCTTACACAAATAGAAACCGTCTTATGTAAGCAGACTCATATGAGATGAATATATGGCATGATCATAGATATATCAACATTTGAGTTGATTGGGTAGACTGAGTCTCTGTGCTCCCAACCTGGGTTGGGAAGATCTCCTGGAGAAAGGTATGACAACTCACTCCAGTATTCTTGCCTGGAGAATTCCATGGGCAGAGGTACCTGGAGGGGTGCAGTTCTTGAGGTTGCAAAGAGTTGGCTATGACTGAGCAACTACGCATATGCCATCCAAGGGATCTATAAGTATCTCTCACTTATCTGGGCCAGTCTGCTTACCTTCCTAAACAAATCTACCCACATCCCAACTGTATGTACCTATGTCTTAAAAAAAATCAGTTTGCCCTCAGTCAGGCATCAGATTACTTAAAGATGTTAACACGAAATCTCAAGCTTAGCTTTCTTCTCAGTTTGTACTGGATAACTGGTTTTGATATAATACTTGTTACTCTGATCCTCTGATTCCTGCCCATAAGTTTGGCAGGAAGAGAACATAGCTATCCATGTTGAACCACAGAAAGCTGATGAGCTCTCTCTGAGGTGTGCTATTGTTACAGCAAAGCCTTAATATATAAACTGATGACTGTGAGGGCCATGGGAATGGAGATAAAATCACCTACAGACTTGCCATAAATGGCTTTCATTCACTGTCTCCTTGACCAGTGTAAATAATGGATCTCAACAACCTCAAGTGCTAGGTTTTATCATAGGATTTCTTTCTCGTCTCCTCAGAAACGAACAATAGGAAATGTTATTATAAATAGGGAGAAAGAATAGGTGATGGTAACTTAAAGCAAAAGAGTAAGTGTCAAAGAGCTCTAGAATTTGAGTCAAACAACCTAGATTCAAGACACATAACTCTCAATAAAGGTAGACACATCAAATTGCCAACATCTGCTGGATCATTGAAAAAGCAAGAGAGTTCCAGAAAAACATCTATTTATGCTTTATTGAATATGACAAAGCCTTTGCTTGTGTGGATCACAATAAACTATGGAAAATTCTGAAGGAGATGGGAATACCAGACCACCTGACCTGCCTCTTGAGAAACCTGTATGCAGGTCAGGAAGCAACAGTTAGAACTGGACATGGGGCAACAGACTGGTTCCAAATAGGGAAAGGAGTACATCAAGGCTGTATATTGTCACCCTGCTTATTTAACTTATATGCAGAGTACATCATGAGAAATGCTGGGCTGGAAGAAGCACAAGCTGGAATCAAGATTGCCGGGAGAAATATCAATAACCTCAGATATGCAGATGACACCACCCTTATGGCAGAAAGTGAAGAAGAACTAAAGACCCTCTTGATGAATGTGAAGAGGAGAGTGAAAAAGTTGGCTTAAAGCTCAACATTCAGAAAACTAAGATCATGGCACCTGGTCCCATCACTTCATGGCAAATAGATGGGGAAACAGTGGAAAGAGTGGATGACTTTATTTTTTTAGGCTCCAAAATCACTGCAGTTGGTGACTGCAGCCATGAAATTAAAAGATGCTTACTCCTTGGAAAGAAAGTTATGACCAACCTAGACAGCATATTAAAAGGCAGACACATTACTTTGCAAACAAAGGTCCATCTAGTCAAAGCTATGGTTTTTCCAGTAGTCATGTATGGATGTGAGAGTTGGACTGTGAAGAAAGCTGAATGCAGAAGAATTGATGCTTTTGAACTGTGGTGTTGGAGAAGACTCTTGAGAGTCCCTTGGACTGCAGGGAGATCCAACCAGTCCATCCTAAAGGAGATCAGTCCTGGGTGTTCATTGGAGGGAGTGATGCTGAAGCTGAAATTCCAATACTTTGGCCACCTGATGAGAAGAGCTGACTCATCTGAAAAGACCCTGATGCTGGGAAAGATTGGGGGCAGGAGGAGAAGGGGACGACAGAGGATGAGATGGTTGGATGGCATCA